>NC_056679.1:46105409-46406167 GCF_018350215.1 Panthera leo
AGAATAAGCATAGGACACCCCTCCCCAAAAAATTGCTGTACCTGCCCATCATTTCTCTAGTCTTCCATTTTATTTCCTTACTATACAAAGACACCTGTCATAGCATGCTATGTAAATTACTACCTCTCTCAGGACCTATGTCTAAAGCCAATCTTCTTTTTAAACTTTTTTTTTTTTATAACAGAAACCAAATGACTACTGTAGACACTCTTAAATTCCCTGTCAATCGTTTCATTATAGCAGCATCATCTGTTTGAAAATATAAGCAATTCCCTCATCTAATTATAGGAAGGATTTGAGGTTCATTAACATTGCCAAGGCAGAGGATCCAATGTGCAACTGCAGAGCTCTGCTTGGTGGCCTGTGTTCTCAGTTTCCTTTTATTTGCTTTCTCAAGGTCTCTAAGACTTTTTCCTGAGATCATAAAATTAATTTTTTCCTTCCAAATACACACGTGAGTTAGAAGAAAGGAAATGACTACAGTATAAACTATTCTACTTCTGTAGGAATGGTTTAAAAAAAAAAGATAAGGGGATGGTCAGCTGGGTAAGATAATTTTATCTCCTATCTGCCTGGCTTTTTTTTTTCCCCACTCATTTTTTGTTGTTGTTGTTGTTGTTGTTGTTGCTGGTTGATGGACAGAAATAACAAATAAGGAATATCATGGAAGAACACAGCTGTTCATCCCAAACTCAAGTTCTTGTGTTTACTTGAACCTCCTACATCGTTGTTAACTATTGCAAGTTTAAGAAAACGAAAACGAATTGTACATTTTTGGCATGTGAAATGTGTTCAGTTTGTGGATCACTGTATCAGTGTCCCCTTGCTTGTGTTCCACAGTGTTCAGAAAGAGACATTCTGAAGTCTTAAGATGACTTCACTTCCTTAAAGAAATAACAGCAGTTAGGGGGTTCTGCCTATAGTTTAAACAATGAGATTTTCTTGGGACATCTGTTTTGAGATCACATTTTGAATAGATATGAACTCATTTCCTACTAAGCAAGCAATCTACTATTGTTGATAGCTGTTTACCAGTTCTATGAGTCAGATATTAGCTAGTGGCAAAGGTCCCTCTTAAATCCTCCGAGTATTCTTTAAACTGTGTACATAGTGTTTTCCTTAAATAAAATGTTAAGAGAAGGTAAAAATGCAGTCTTTTCCTGCCTCTTGGTAAATTATAGTCCACAAAGTCTTGCACTTGGGAATAATATTTAATGTATTTATCTTTAAAGAGTCATTTCCTTTGTTGTCATTAGTTAAGGGAATAAGATACTAGGTTTAGCAAGTATTTAAATAACATAGAAACTACTGAGATGCTCACTATGTCAATATTTATATAGCATTTAAAAACTAGAAGTAAAAATAAGTTTCCTTTATTTAGATTAAATCGATTGTGATTAATTTAGTATCCTCAAAAATGTGCATGATGCTCAAAAAAAGATAAGCAGATAAAAACACAGCTACAGATACTATGGAATTGACCTTGGGTTCATCGGTTTTAAATTCTACCTTTCCAATATCCCAGTCCCAATTTCCAAACGGCATTTTTTTAAGCTGGTTATGTAGATCAGTCCTTAAAGCAAAAAAATAGCAATTTATCTGGCCTGTATGTTGTGGATAGTGTTGCCACTAAAAAGAATCCAGGACATTTTTCCTTCTTATCTGCGATGTAGCTCATATCAGCCAACCTGTCACAAGATAGTACTTGATATAAACAAGAGATTGCAAAGACATCTCAGTAATCAATATCAGGATGGCTACAGTATGGAAACCCCAACCAGTGCATATCATTTGTCTCAGCATCTATTTCTATGGCCAAATGAAGCATTAATTCAAATCATAAATCTATGGTGATTTAAATCTGGGAATGAGCACCTGCCTGCTTTAATGATTTATTTTGTACATTTCAGTAAGCAGGAGATTTGTCCATATGAACTGACAGGTCACCTTCAGATGCCAGGAGCAGACTGTTTATCACCATGCAGACTAGCATCTCATCTTAGCAAGTAAATATTAAACTAAAAGAATCCAATTGATTGTGGATGAGGGAGAATGGAGACACGGCCATATATTTTACTCAGCATGCTGATGCCTCCCTCGGATCTATCCTGAAGTCCTCACTTCTTCCTAAAGTGATCATTCTGTTGGAGAGATGTGAGCTCAAGGTTACCATGTAAAGTTGGGACATAACATAATTATGTATCAGTGTCACAGATTTCTTTAAACACCTTTTTTTTTGGCTAATTTTTACAATTCATAATAAGAACCAAAAGGAGTCATGTGTAGTAAAAAAAATCTCTCTTCACCTCACTAAATGGAATCAAACCAGGCAAAACCAAAATCTGTTCTCTGAGGCAATAAGGATTTCCTTACGACCCGGGTGGCGGTGGAGGGGGGAACAATGTCCCTACATAGGAAAGCCTAAAACTTTTAACAGAACTCATGAGCCAGAGGAGTATGAGAGAAAAAAGAAACCTGAATTGATTTCAAAAACATCACTGTGTTTGGGTATGGCTGAGCAGCAACGATACATCATGTAAGTAGCACCTCTCTGAGGGGTTTCACTCCTTCAAAGAGACAATTGATAGATTCATGAGAGTAGTAAGTTTGTATTCTGAAATATAGGCCTTTGAGATTCTTGGGATCCCTCCTGGAATTCATCTGCTTCAGTATCACTTCCTAAGCACCTCATGCCCGCTGAAGCTCCCGGATGTAGTACATCCTGTTATGACTGCCTACTTATGTAGCCATCCCTCCCATAGACTGGATGCTCCCTGAGCGCCGGGACTGTACTATCATCATTTGATGTTACTAGAATGAGTGACAATCAAATGCACAACAAAATCCAAATGAGTGACAATCAAATGCACACAACAGCTCCCCCCAAAATTTACCCATAGGCCTGCAGCTTAATAGACACCTAACAGAGAGTAGAAAAACAGGGAAGGAAGCGAGAAAGGAAGTGAGAAACACTTGACAAATAGGATCTCCTTTAGTTGTCATGATGTAGATATTATTATGCCATTTTCCAGATATGGAATGTTAGGCTCAGAAAGTTTACAGAACTTCCCAAAGCCACAGAAGAGGTAATTGCTGAACACTTACCAGGAGACAGGGACTGCTGGCAGAATCTTAGAAGACTGGGGCCAGATAAAGCAACTGCTCTGCTCAGCCACTACTTTGGTCTGTGCAGGCTCAACCCCATGGTGCCCTGGACTCTCCCTCCCCTTCCTCCCCTACCCCTCCACCAAACTCTCCTGTCTTGATGTCTAGAAAAAGGAGGGGGATGGGCTCTGGAAGTATAATAAATCATAAATTCTTAGAGGGCAATGGTATTTGAGAATAGAATAAAAAATGACAATGACAACATTTTACCCCCAAATCAGCTACAGATATCTAACAGAAATGATCTACATGCCTCAAGACTAGCAGTAACACCAATGTTAACACATTCTAAAAATATTAAGACTCTGTAGGAAAATTCAAACTTCTGCTCTTGACTCAAATTGGTGTTGGATGGGGTGGGGGTCAAAACTAAAAAACAATCTAAACTACCAACTAAATACCCTGAAAAAAGAAAAGTGATAATTTCTTCCAACTACACAAAAAGGAAAATTCAAATTGTTTCTTTTTTAAGTCATTATGGTAGCCCATGTACTCAAATAATTACGATAAACCACAATTTGGTCACTAGGCAAATGTTAGCCTATAATATCAAGTATTAAATGTATGTCAATGCCTAATTATGAGCCATGTTCTCCTTATCTTATGCCTATTGGTTTTTCCAAAGTCAACTTCTCCTCTGCTGCTCAGGAAACTCAAACAGAGATATCATGCTTTAATATCTTTTGTTTTCAACGTTATTAAATTGCCTAATTTAAATATTCCTCCTCCCAACACCAACTATTAAGAACAGCCTGCATTAAAGGCTCACTCTTCTAAATTTTTAAAAACATTCCAGATTGTTTTGCAATGGTAACTGAAATTTATAGTGGCCAATTACTTGTTTTTAAAAGTGTCTAATTTTGTTCTACTTTACAGGCCAAAGCAAGAGATTGCTTATTTTAAAAAAAAATGTACTTAAGAGTTCCAAAAAGAGAATTATAATTCATTCACTTTACTTCAAAACTGTTTTTAGTGTTTAAAAGTCTGAATTTATGTGTGTGAACCACGACCTTAACAACCCCGCTGCCCTCCATCCTGTCCCTAGGAGCACTGAAAATGCAAGCCCTCATGTTTTTCTTCATCCCTTCCAGCTGTAAAGCCATGGCTTTGGCTCTCTTTCACATCTTTTCAACCTTCTAAGAATTGCCACCACTTTCTTTATAACCTATTCTCAAATCAAACGCATTATTGCCACGCCTTTGCTACTTCTCTTGTGTGGTGCTATGGAAAAATTCTATTTTTTTTTTTTCCCTTTTTTACATTAGAAGCCACCGTTTGGCATCACTGAAGCAATGGTAGTTTGTGTTTTGTGTTTTGTGTATATATTTAGAAATTACTCCCTACTTGAACATTCACATCTAGTGTATGCTTCCATGGAACTGTTGTACGAATGATTATTACTGAAATCCCTTACATGCCCTTAACTATCTGACATTAGACAGAAAGTAGAGAGCTGCTGATTATCTAAAGAAATAATCTATTAGCATACTGCATGGAAAAGAAAATTTAATTGAACTGCCATAAATTATTGCATCCTTCATGAAAATATGTTGGATATAGTATCTTACACATCTCTTGTAGGTCTCCACATTTCTCTTGTTAAATTATAATTTGAGCAGGATTTCTACATTTTAAAGAGAAACAATACAGTGCAGTGGCGGAATACAATGCTTTATCTCACCAACACATAGATGCTAAAGATATCATCAATAAAAAAGTTAACTCACATTTGAAGTTGTGTCTGAAAAAACAAACTACTCAAATGAATTCTGCGAAGAGAAAGGTGTTGGTTTTGGTTTAAATGGTGACTATTAATTTTTCCTCTCTTTCTCCACATCTCATGAAAGAAAAAGAAAATCAAGATAATTCAAAGTTGTACATGTACGACGAGAAAGATTGGTTATAGTTGTTTATAGAAAGAATGAATTGTCAACATTATTCTTATTCTTGGCAGCACATGTAAGGGTTAAGTTTATATGTTCCACTGCTGATGCAAACGTATTTGATAACACATCCATTAGGAATCAAAAAGATAAAGTATGGGTTTGTTTGTAAATATTCTTGTCACCATACCCGTAATCAATCTTTTAAAATTCTGATTATTAGCACTTAATTGTGGTACAAAAGATGTGAACTAAGTGTTAGAAGTTGCCTACATGAAGTTGATCATATAGCAAAAAATTATGTCGTTAATTATTTAGTCAGAGCGCATGTTGTTAGAGGGACAAAATCGTATCTCCAAAATATACACTGTGTTTGAAGCTAAAAACGAATAGTTTTGTTCTGGAAAAGAAAGGAATTTGGTAGCGACATGATCACAAAAGTTTCCGTGAACATAAAACTTACCAACACTTGAATTCATGTCGCCATTTTCAGAATCTGCTCCATGTTGGTTATTACTGGCATGATAGTTGCTCATGGCTTCCAATTTGATTTTTTTCACCTTCATTGCTTCGGCGATGGCTGCGTTGGTAGCAGCGGCCGCTGCTGCAGCTGCTGCTGTCAGACCTTAACAGAATAAATTAAAAACAAGGTAATTCACATTCTGATCTTTTCATGTAGTAGTCCATGTACTTTGTAGAGCACACATACAAACATATTAGAGGATCTGATTCCTTCATGCCACACTCTGATAACATATATTCATTCCCGACTAGCCAATGAAACAACATTGCTATAATGGGGAGGATGCACTGTAAACTCTCAAACCAAATATTAGCAGAGACATAATTCATACATAGAAGGAGAGGAGTAGAAATGCATCCAGAATTCTCTCTCAAACAGATCAATTAGAATATGTTATTCTCTGCTTAAAATCCTCTACAGCTGCCTGGAGGCGGGAGTCTGAACTGCTCAGCTCAATTCATAAAACCTTTCACTAAAAAATGTAAACCTACCTAATCACTCCATTTCCGCATCCTCAGGCCCCCCTCCAGCTACCTGAACATGCCACCAATACGCGTACATACCCTGCTTCTTCTGTGCTTTCACACATACCACTCCCTTTGTCTGGAATGGCCTTGCTCCACAGCTCACTTCCCTGACCTCTCATCCCCCAGCCTTCTAGCCCCAGGGTTAACACTTTTAACCACTGTGCCATGTCTGTCCAGAACAGTTCACCTCTGTTCATCCAGAAGACAGGAGGTAGATAGGAATGGACGTGAGACTAGAAATAGAATTTGAGGCCAGATTATGGAAGAGCAGAAAGCTAAGGCCATGCTTTATGTACAGGCTATAGATAGCCAGAGAGGTTTTGGAGGAAGGGAGTGGTTTGCTTTCCTTAAACGTGTGAAGTTTTACCAAGTGAGTTAACTTTATCCTGGCATCTCTCTCCTGTAAAATGGCAGACACTGCAATACCTGAATAATCTCCCCTAATTCTGAAACTTTAGCAGTCTAGGAGAGGATATAGATATCCCTGCTCCCCATACTCTTTTTGCTATGGCTGCTTCAGAGTTTCTGACTACGGTGCTTCAACTCGGTTTGAATTTATCTGTGTGATTTATTTCCACTTCCAGCTGGTGGATTAGAGACTGAACACCTCTCTCCTCTTTTCCTCCCCACTAATCATCGCTTCTAGTTTCTACAGCAAATGTTACAGCCTCAGAAATTATAAGAAAGTCTTTTTTTTCCCCCTAGAAATCTCTGCTTTTTTTTTTTTTTGTAGATGTTAGGAGAGCTCACCTTTCCTTCAGATCAGACCAAAGAGGCCTTTTAGCCCAATGCAACAAGACCTTCAGAATGGATCTTTGAGTGAAAAACTGATAACCACCCTCTAAAAAGGCACTGATGTAAACTCAAAGAATTCATCTGGGTCTACACTGTACATTTGTTGCCTTTTAAGTCCCAACTTGAACGGATTCTCTCATCTTCCTATGATTGAATTTACTCCCCAGTTACTCATTTCCTTCAAAGGTGTTTCAGAACATTTTCTTTCCTGTTAAAATTCTCATGTTTCCCAGCAACTCTCTCTTCCTCGATTTTGCCTTGTCACAAATGTGACTATCCTACATGTCCCTTCCCTTCATTACCCGGTGTGGCCTCATCTCTACTGTATAACACTTCCAGGGTCTTTATCTTTGCTTTATGCAGCAGGTATATCTTGTATTCAAATAAGGAAGATAAAACTACAACTTGAGATCTGACTGTTATTATTATATAGATCTGAATCAAATTCTACTGAATTTGAAACATAACTATGCATGATATAGCCTTAGACCAGCCATAAAGCCTTTTTGAATATTGTTTCTTCACCTGTAAATTCATTCTATTCACAAAGGGATAATATGAGGATTAAATGAGATAGACTATGTGAAGAAGGCCACATCATGCTATTAAACACTAGGTATTCTAGTTCCTCAAAAAGTCCAGTCCTAGCCATGATTCCTGCAGGATATGGTGGACTGGCCATAGCCCCCTTAGCTAGAAGAATCTTACTTCTCTCTTTAACCCTTGACTTTTAAAAATATTTTTTTTATAATTTTATTTACCTGATCTTATGAATGGTACTCTTCTACTTGTCCACTTGGCAGTTTATCCCCATGGTTTTACATTTCTAATACAAATTTCAAAAGGTATACGGTGGTTCCCCCTCTATCCATGGGAGACATGTTCCAAGACACCCCCCCCCCCATTGCCTGAAACTACAGATAGTACTGAATCTTAGGTATACCATGCTTTTTTTCTATACATACATACATATGACAAACTTTAATTTATAAATTAGGCAGAAAGAGATTCACAACAATAAAATAGAACAATTACAACAATATACTGTAATAAAAGTTATGTGAATGCAGTCTCTCTCTCCCTCAAAATATCTCATTGTACCGCACTCACACTTCTTATGATGATGTGAGATGATAAATTGCCTAAATGATGAGATGAAGTAAGGTGAATGACACAAGCACTGTGACCTGGCATTAGGCTCCTATTGACCTTCTGATGATTTTTCAGAAAGAGGGTCATCTGCTTCCAGGCCATGGTTGACCAAACTGGGGAAAGGAAACTGCAGATAAGGGGGACTCCTAGAAGTGTGTGACCCATACATGATAAAACTGAACTATCTAATAATTTTTTATAAGAAGTATTGCACTATTTTTATTTTTTTTTTATTTGAGAGGGAGGGAGAGCCACAGAGGGAGACGGGGGGGAGAGAGAGAGAGAGAGAGAGAGAGAGAGAGAGAGAGAGAGAGAGAGAGAGAGAGGATCTCAGGCAGACTCCATGCTCAGCATGGAGCCCAACGTGGGGCTCGATTCCATGACACCAAGATCATGAATGGACCCAAAATTGAGAGTAGGACGTCCAACCAAATGAACCACCCAGGCTATAATACTTTTAAATACCGAATTGTTAGTCTAGTTTAATGAAGGCAGAAAAAAAAAAAAAAAAACTATGACATTTTCAGCAGTTGCTGATTTTAGTTCCACTAACTCACCTGGCTCACAATTCTAACACTTTAATAGCTTTCAAATTCAAGCAATTTTCTCCATTTTCCCGGCTCCCTCTAGTGCCAGCTGCTGCCTTTTCTTCAGTGGAGTCCTGCAATAGCCTCTCAACAGCTTCCCCTTTCCCCGTTTCCAACCTCTTACTACTCATACAGCAGTCAACATAATCTTGTAGAAAGGAAAATCCAATCATGACATTCAATGCCTACTCTTAGAAGCAAGTGGGGCACTTCACATGGCTGTCAGGGCCCTTCATGCTCAGTCCCCTGCCTGTCCATGTAGCACTGTGTGTTCGCCCAGGTCCCACTTCCTCTTTGTGCTATAGACACTTCAGCCTTCTCCCATTTCCTCAAATGGACTACATTCCTTCTTCCAAGCCAGACTGTGTCCAGGTTGTTCCCACTTCTAGAAAAGCTCCCTAATCCCTGTCCCTGCCCCTACCCCAAACCAGCCCGTGTCCCTTATCTGATGGCGTAAATATTATGCTCTAGGAGAAGTGAGCTCAGGTTCCTAACTCTTCAATCTACCTGAGAAATAGCTATCAACATTTCAAGAATCAGCTCAAAATATACTTCTTTCAAATAAAAAAAAATATATGTATTTCTTTATTTTTGATAGAGAAAGAGCATGAGTCGGGGAGGGGCAGGAAGAGAGGGGGACAGAGGATCTGAAGTGGGCTCTGTGCTGACAGCAGAGAGCCCAATGTGGGGCTCCAACTCAGAAACTGAGATCATGACCTGAGCCTACGAAAGGCGTTTAACCAACGTGAGCCATCCAGGCACTCCAAAACATACTTCTTTTAAAGAGCTGACCTTCCCTACTCCTCAAGAGTAGAGCTAGCCATCCACTGGTTTGTGTATGTGACTCTACCGTCCTTTGTGCATCAGAATCACTCGTGGAGCTTTTAAGCCTTGCAAATAGCTGAACCCTACCCTGTGAGGATTCTGGCTGGGACTGCTGCATCTGTATATTTTGGGGTTGAGTTTACTGTTCCTCAGGACATTACAATGTGCAATCTGAGCAGAGAAACTCTTGACTTCTTTAATGCTCTTTTTTAGGAGGGGGGAGGTTACGTTTAAAGCCAGCTCCTCTAACTAGGTTATAACACCAAAAGGAAAGAAATACTTCCTTAATATATGTATCCCAAACATCTACCACAATGCCTGCCACAAATTCTCACAGAATGAAAAAACACTTCTGAGACTAGACTACTTGGAAAGCCACAGGAGAAATATGGTCACTCTTTTGACAATATCTATGTAAGTAATTTAAAGCATTATGTTTATGTTACAATCAATGTGAATATATTAGGAGCAGCAAATTTCATTAATTTAATATAAAGCATGACTCTCCCAAGCTACATCTGCCTAGGGCTGGAGAGGATCACAAAAGGCCCATCCGCCCTCTGTATTTATTGCACTTCCTGTTGGCCTTGCAATGGCCCTTTCAAATCTCTGATGTAATTCTCAAATCCCGCCCCCCCCCACTTGCTCTTAGAAAGAAGTCCCATTGTATATTTTGCTCCAAAATGAAGTTGTCTTTGAAAAAAAAATTGTTATAAATTCACAAAATAAGTCTAGCTTTTGGTCTATACTTTATAGAGAATTCAAAGTGTGAAAACATTTTCATGTAACCGAGAATTGCCTACTTGTGTAAATACTGGGAACCCCTAACATTTACCTCCCTGCCTCACCCTTTTCTTCTTTTTTTTTTTAATGTTTATTTTGAGAGAGAGAGACAGACAGACAGCGAGCAGGGGAGGGACAGAGAGAGAGGGAGACACAGAATCCGAAGCGGGCTCCAGGCTCTGAGAGCTGGATGCACAGAGCCTGATCAGGGGCCTGAACTCAAGAGCTGTGAGATCATGACCTGGGACCCTTAACCAACAGAGCCACCCAGGCAGCCCTCACTCACCCTTTCTTAAGTGAGAATTTTTGTTATGTCCTCCGTCAGTAGCCCACCTTGAAGTACATTATATTACAAATTTACCACTGTTTTTAATCCTTCCCAAGCAAGATGAACCATTTTTTATCTCAGACTTACGTAATTCAGTATTTCTTAAACTGAGAGTCAACATCAAATCCAGCCATCATGCATGGTAGTTAGAGGTTATCTTCTCCAAAGACACAGTCACAGACTGTCTGGGATGGGCTGAGGAATCTGTGTTTTCACCTTTCAACAAACAGGTTGATTCTGAGGGCTTACTGCCCTTAGATTATTTAAGGACAGCAATTTACACTAAAGTGTGTCTGCATCTCATAATCAAGTTTCTTAACTGAGTAGATCATTACAGTTGTTTTCAAAAGTGAGTGTGCTTCAGAATCAACAAGGGAACTTGTTAAAACACAAAATCAGGCTGGACGAAGGAATCATAGTTTGAGATGTACCGCTCTAGTGGGACGCAGACTTTTATAAAAATGAATCTTCGTGTGCCTTTGGCCTACCACGGCGGAAGTGAAAAGGTAAGCCACGTAATGCAGTACGTCAGTATGTTATTGATGCAGCGGTCATGTACATTACTAACTCCAGCAACCACTTACATGCATGAATCTATTTGGCATGTACAATAACTGTTACTGAAAAGCTTGGGTAATCACTTTGGATTCTTGAATTGGTAAGAATTCTTTCTCTCATTGGGGGAAACATAACAAATATATAGAGATAGATAGATAGATAGATAGATAGAGAGAGAGAGAGAGAGTATGTGTGTGTATCGTCATATGAGGAAGGAACAAATGAATGATCTCTTACACTAAGGAATGATTAACCCACCTATCTTACTTCACCAAACTCACTTTTTTATGCTCTCAGAGCACAGTGAAAGTATCTCATACACCAAAACAGAAACACGTACTGAACTGACAAGTCAAATATGAAATAATTTCGTTTTATTTGAAAAGATTCTAAATCCAGGGGCACCTGGATGACTCAGTGGGTTAAGCACCCGACCTCAGCTCAGGTCATGATCTCACTGTCTGTGAGTTCAACTCCATGTTGGGCTCTCTGCTGTCAGCACGGAGCCTGCTTGGGATCCTCTGTCCCCTTCTCTTTCGGCCCTTTGCTCTCTCTCTCACAAGTAAATAAATATTTTTTAAGAATATTAAAAAACATTCTAAATCCAATGTAATTAACAATGGAGACACTTAAATGTATTCTTAAAACTCATTTGGCACTAATAAGATAATGGACTAAGAAACATTTTGTTAAAAAAAAGACACTTTCCTTCACAGAAAGGATAGTAAGTCATAGTTTGTACACTGCCAGACCTCCAGTTGGCCCTCACGAAAGGGATTGTATATCAAAACTAGGTTAAAGACCATAAGCCTTATATCATGCAAAAAGATTTAGGTTTCTTTTTCTTTCCTATTAAATCTCCCTATCTCTACATTTACAATTTAAAAGATAAATAGGCTTTTACACAGAATTTTAAAACACGACTTTTCACATTGTTGTCCGAATTATGATACAGACTCATTTCTGTGGGCTTCATTCTGATCTGCTCCTTCAGAGAAAATTCTGTATTACTTTTCTAACCGCATACTGTTAAAAGTTTGGTTTTTTTTAATCTTGGCTTATAGATTTCTTTTACTTTCACTTTTTGATGCTCTGCTAAAATCTTTAGTTACTGTCATGGAAATTACTAGTTACCTAACCTATCTATCATGTAGAGGGTAAATATGTGATGGTTAAAAAGCAGCACTCCAAAAGCCATACAAACTTTGGACAACATGCATCAAATTTATCTGGGATACTGCTGCAAGTTATATAATTCCTAAGACTTCAAAATTCTCATCTTTAAAACAGAGATATCAATTCTGACTTGATAGGGATGTTGTGGAGAATAAAGGCAAGATAATATATGCAACAGCATGGGCACATACTAAGCCCTCCACAAATGGTAGTAAATATTATCAAGTAACCCAGAATATCCATCATGTCCTTACGTCTAGTTTTACCCCTGTTCAGTTACTCACAAAAATGCAACTACGACAGAAGCAACCTAACAGTGTGGAGTGAGAATTTAGCCACTTGACAAATGGAAATCTAAAACCCATGCCTCTATCTAAACATTTCATTTAGTAGTCTACATTGATCACATTTATCTTAAAATCACTAAATCTCCCCTCTGTGCTCTATTGATACAAAGCCTTCCCCACTTCAAATTCAATATCCTAAAACCAATCCATGGGTTTATCATTTGGAAGAGAGCAGGCACTGTCACCACTTAAGAGCCTTATTTTACTTTGCAAAGATAGCATTTCTCTTCTGCTTTCAACTTTTATCAAAACAGCTTTTAAATCTTTCAAATGCCATATACAATCCTGACCAGCCTTTCTAAAATAAGGAAAAATATCCCCATTCTATTTCTTTCAAATAAGTTAGTACTCCTAGTGATAAAGAGTAGATTACAACTATAGATTATAAATATCAATAAAAGAGACATATTGCTGTCAAATTCTTTCTCTGATCTGTTTGTTTGCTCATTAACTTGAAAGGTCCAATCTTTGATCTTTGGTTTCAAAGACATCAAGATGACTTCCAAATGTTTGATATGTTGTCTACTTTTACATCACATTCCATATAAAATGTATTTCCCAAAAGCTAATGGTTAAATAAAATGAGTTATATGTAAGAGATAGTAAGCAGTCAAAGCTTCTATATGATAGACTTTTTATTAGTCTATGTCACTTCACCCAAATTTAGAAGAAACCATTTTAAAGATGCAGTAGATTATAGCCAATGGTAGTTATTATTAATATTCTGGAATTGATAAGTTATTTATGTCTGGCATTCTTCCTACTGATTATTCAGGGAGACAGGCGGCTTATAAATATCTCATCACTCCACCGTCACAGAAATTTCATCGACAGTGCTCATGCACAGCTATTAGCAATATGAATCTAACCATTACAAGAAGGAGGAAAATCGAACATGTGGCATTAATACGCAGTCCTGGTTCCTAACCATCTGATAGGCAGATGGTGTGAAGCGGATTCTCCAGCTGAAATGAAGGGGCACATCATTTAAAACCTTGTTTGCATTCTAACTGATATCAGTGCCATATTGATATACATGATACATCATGGCAGTATTTGAACAATCTAGTTTGTTTCAGTCATAAATGTTTACTGCCTTGTTTTTTTTAATCTTATAAGCATGTTCAGAAGAGTGTATTTTTAATTTATGAAACCTATTGTTTACTTCTGTTGAACTAGAAGATTAGTGGAAAGCAGGAATATTAAATTACTTCAACCACAGCAATATAACCAAGACAGACGAATAAAGTAGGTTTCTATTTTCAATAAAGGATGTTAGTAAAAGAGTTTTAAAATTAGCCCAGGCATTTTGCACATTAAATGCATTTATTCATTTAAACCTCCTGGCTGCCCTCCCCCCCAAGTGGCATACAGAGAAACTTAATGCTTTACATAGCCATTCATTTAAAACTCTCACTGTGTGCAATTAATCTTGTCCAACAATTCAATTCAGAAAGTAAAACATCAAAAAGCATAGTTCAATTCAACAGTCATTACTGTGAAGTAATCTTTCTGCTCCTGACAGTTCCTATAGACTCTTTGCAAAACTCGATGGAAGGTGCATTGTAAGCTCCATATAAGTTTGAATTACAACTCAGCTGAAATCACTCCAAGTCTTAGAAGAACTTTTGGCTCAATATAACAACTTAAAAATACCAGTACCCTTTTTCACCCTGTTTTCTTCCAATCCTTGTTTAAATACCAGCTGTCTAAAAAACTGACACTAATTTTCAGTTATTTATTTTTTCGATACTTTCTAAATAAAGGGAAATTGTGATTGAAATATACCTGTCCTCACCCTTGAATGATTAATAACAGACATGATAAGCAACTGGAATAAGCAACTTAATTGTGAATCAGAATAGACTGAAGATTTTGAATGTGAATGTGTCTCCTAATGTCCATTAGACTGACTTTTCTTGCCCTTTAAAACACATTTATATTCTGCAGAGAAAAGGGAAATTGATCTTTAAGGCCATTAATGGAAACACTCCCTACACCAGTTTTCAGCTTTTCAATTGATTTAATTAGATTTTTTAAATGTTTGGATTAACAAAACCCCCCACTAATTTGGAGATACATATGGAAAGAGTTTATTATAATATTGATAATAATAATCAACCAAATAGACATCAAATTTAGCATTCTTATTCTGAATAGCTTAAAATCGCAAGCCCTCAGAGCAAAGGAATAGTAGTTGAAGTCGGTGGAGGGAACACCATGGAGATGTTATGTTATTTGGCCATGTGTTAAATCACTGAGGAATTTGTTTCAATTTTTTTCAATTCTTTCCTTGTTTTTTTTTTTTTTTTTTTTTTTTTGAGAGAGAGAGTTGGATGGGGCAGAGAAAGAGGGAGAGAGACAATCGCAAGCAAGCTCCGTGCCGTCAGCACAAAGCCTGACGCAGGGCTCCATCTCATGAACCGTGAGATGACGACCTGAGCTAAAAAGCCAAGAGTCTTATGCTTAACCAACCGAGCCACTCAGGCGCCCCTCCATGGAAGTTTTTGAAACATTCAACTTCTGATCACTAACTCACAGAATCAAGCTGAAGCACAATTAATTCAAAATTTTAAATTACTACGGTTTAAAATAAGAAAATAGGTAATTTTTAAAACGTTGAACTCGGGCACAAAAAGGTCTTGAATATAAAATTCTCACTTTTACTCCATCTGTTAACATTACTGTCTTTAGAAAAATAGTTAACAGCCACTCAGGGTCTAGACTTATAAAACATGGAGACGAAAAAGACTATCTAATGTGACCCTTTTATTTTACTGATGATGAAACTTAAGGTCAGTGAGGTTAATCATTTCTATAAAGTCACACCATTAAATAATGATAGAGTGATCCCAATTCCCTTAACTCCCAGTGCAGCATTGACCACACTGACTCTGTCAATAAATGTAAAAAGAAAAGTACAGAATACTGTAAACCAAGGGATCACTGAAAGAAAATGAATCCCCTTTGCTCAAGTAGCTTATAGACGGCATAGGAAGTCAAGGGTATAGATGCTCAGATGATGTCAAAAGTAAAAGCTGAATGGAAACCAATTTGACAATAAATTTCATATATTAAAAAAAAAGAAAGTAAAAGCTGACTTCATTTAGAAACCTGACCAAATTGTTCATTTGGAATTCAGTTTTATAGAATTTAGAATATATCTGCCACAGAAACAATGGTCTTTCCACTTTGTGCACAAAGCTTTCAACCTGGACTACAGGTAAAATACAGTATTTATATTAGCCTGAGTCCTCTATTTACAGCACAACAAGAACAAAAGAGAAGAGCAAATAATTATTTTCCTATGTCCTGAATATAGAACAAACTCTAAATAGAAATAAACAGAAATAGGTAAACTTTGACTCCAATTTTCTTTAAAGCACCCTTATTATTATTCCATCTCCAATAAACTGTTCTTTAGATGTCCTCATGTTTGTCTAAGGAGCAATTCATTTTACTACTCACGTGACTCAATCACCCCAAATTACTCAGTGCATTGACTCCAGGCAGGTGCTTCGTACTAGCCTGAGAATAACTGACAGTGTGTGACATTCTGAAAGGATGTTTTTTAAAGAGGCTACTTGTCAATATATCGGTGACAGTTCAGGCAGTACAATAAGTGAAAAGAGGAAATGGTGTCATAAATTTAATTTCCTGCAAAAGAGTCACCTCATTGGCATTTTAGCCTAAGAATAATCTCCCCAAATGTTCAACTATGTTTCTCAACACCATGTAAATCCTCTCCTAAATCCTTTGATACTTCAGTAAGTCGCTTTTTTTTTTTCTCTTTCTAGAAATCAGGTAGCATGTGGTTGTTGGTGAGAAGGGGAGAGGAGATAAGAAAAAAGTGTTGTAGAGGTGGCCATTTCTTACATGAAAGTCTTGTTTGTGGGGAGTTATCCAATAGAAGTAACTGGAAAAGGTGTGACAACACACTTTTTCTGATATAGTAATATATACTTTTTTTTTCCAAGGAAAGACTCAGGAAGAAATGTAATTATACACACACACACACACACACACACACACACACACACACAATCACTTTGTAAACAGAAGTCAGGGTCTGGGTTGGGAACAACAGACAGCCATGTTCACTGAAAAGCAACAGGAACAGAGGGACTAGTTGAGGCAGTATATTCTTCACCCTTTTGTCATTAAGTTTTAATATTTATGTCAACATTTCATTGAATCGGCATAATCAGCCTAAAAGTTAGCTATTTTCCTCATTTGTTTACAAGGAAAATGTGAATGGTGATAGGCCAGTTGTAGTACTTGGAAAAACAGGTTTTTGGTTGAAGTTTTAAAGTTGGATTACAGTAAAGAACAATCCTAATTGATTTAGAAGAATACGTACTGCCATGTGATAGGGAAATTACAAAAGAAATATCGGTTGTACTGCCATGTGATAGGGAAATTACAAAAGAAATATCGGTTATAGTTCATAGTCTCAAGTGATTGCCATCTCCTAGACAGTGGGCCGTTAAACAGATGAAGTCTCTACCTTGGCACCTCATTGTAATCATAGTCAACTAACTTAATTATTTTTAGCACAAAAACCACTTAAATTGTCTGATTTTGAGGCAATCTTGTAGTTTATCGCTCAAGAAATAAATGCCATCTATCTTTAAAACGATTTCCCTTCTGAGGTTGCATTAGTATATGCAACCCAGCTCACCTAGGAACAGAGAAGGTGGATGTCGACGAACGACTACCAATGGTTGTTATTACTCATGTTTCCTTTTTTGCTACAAAAAATCCTAATGACAGAAAGAACCACTTAATTCCTAAGATGGCAAGAAATGTGAGTCTTTTGTGTATTCTCATAGAAACTCACTTTATTTCAAAACAACTGTAAATCACAGCAAATCTTCAATTTTTCTTATAGCCCTTACTTTAGGAGCAAAGTCTGTAGTTATACTGATCCAGTGGCTTCTCTTGACCTAATTTATGTTGTACCATGAGATTCTATTAAAAGAAACTAAATCACTGCAGTAGATTTATTCACCTTAAATAATTTAAGCTAATTGAAAAAGAACCAAACTAAAACTAAAACACTTCTCTCAAGCATTCAACTCCTGCATGTCAATTAGTAATTTAAACAACCAGCTAATCACAACAGCTTTATGAGAAACACGGACCTGTGCTGTGTACACATTTCTCTACCTCCACTGAGTTGAAGACTGAAACAAACATCAGTTCTGAGTCTGAAAGTATGTGTATCTGTTCTGTAGTAATTAGGCAATTCCAATAAAATAGTTTCACAGATGGAGCAAAGATTTTTCTCAATCTTCCTAAACAATTCTTAAAAGAATACATAGAAAAATGAGAGAGACACCTGGGAAAGCACTCTTTCAGCAATGAGTGATGGCATTCCAAACTTATAACGTGACTTAAGCAAAATGAAATTAAAAACATTATTGTTATTCACAAAGGTTACCACGTAATGACCAGAAACTGGTTCCTAATTCCGAATGGGTTGACTTCAAAATTAAGAACCTGGCTTAATAATATTATTATTATTATAGTTTATTTTTGCGATATTGCTTCTCATTAAAAGTTATTAAATATCATTGTGATTTAAGATACGTTAATAGTGGCTCATAATGTTATCCCAAATTATAATATTCCGATTGCCCCATCATTATAGAACTCTATTGGTAAAAGCAATGGTCACTTTTCTCAGGGAATTATTTAATTTTATAATTCAGCCTTTGTAATACCTGGAATGTTCGGCATATTCACTCATAGGACAGTCGTACGAAGAGTTGCCAAGCTTTTGGCATCATTTTTACCACACATCTTTCCTAAGAGAATTAGAAAATTCAAACCTAACTTTATGTTGGAAGTAAAGCCTTTTGAAATATTGCTAAAGTGCACACGGAATAAAGACAACACACTTAAGCAGACTTTCCCCCCCTTTAAACAGCATTCAAATTTTCAAAAGCAATAGATCCTCCGTCCACACGGAGTCTATTGAATTATTCATTTCATGTGCAACCTCATGCTGGACCATAAATTGTTACTTTATCTAATCAAAGGAGACTTAACTCTACAGAAGGTCAAAGGTTTAATTTTGTGAAGTATTATCTTACGCTAGGAGTTTAACCGAAAAATAGAAGAAGAAAAACAGCCAAGAAACTGGTAATAAATGAACCTTTATTGCCTCAGGCATTGGCCTAGTTAATAAACTTTCATTGAAGGTTTCTTTCAACTGTTACGGACAATGAGAGGAAAAAAATCTTAAATTACAGCCATGTGTGACTTTTAAAGCAGTCATTCTTTTTTATCTCAACCTCCCTAGCTCAGGGAAAAAAAAAAAAAAAGACAAAGAGAGATTGTCTTCGATCTTTTAACCAAAAATGTATGTTTCTAAACAGATGAAAAAGTGCAGATAAACTTTTCTAAAAGCAGAGGTCAGCTTTGAGCAATATAAAAAAAGGCATTCTTTAGGTGTTGAATCTTAGAGAACAATGTCTCTAGCCAAATGTGAAACTACAGAAGGGGGGAGGAAGACATGTTGTATTCTTCACAAATCTAACTCTTAAATTGTGTCTCCTGCTTAGCAAAACATGATGCCTTATAATCTCCCCATTATCACACCAAGTCCATTGTAGTTTGAATATTCCTTAAATGTACTGTAAATAAGTACATTATTTATGTACTCTCTGCCCCATTTTAGACCAAAAAAATCCTTTTATTTAAAAAAAAAAAACATGTATCAAAATAATTCATTTTATTGTCATTCACTGAAATCTTTAGGAGAAACAAGTCTATCTTTTTAGCTGATACCCCCCAACCAAAAGCCGCCTGTCGGTAGGTCCCCCCCCCCGCCACACACACCCAAATCCCCAGGATTTTCTAGAAAAGAAAATAAACTGAGCTGTTCTGAATATGCTATTTTTTTTTTTCAGGAGGCACTGTGCGAGTATGAAAGTTATTGGGCCCTTAATTCCAACATCTTTATCTCCCCACCACAGCATAAATAAGGTAGACCCTTGCATCGCCAACGGAGTTCATAGGAGCTGTGAGAAAGGAAAGAAGTCACGTTCTGCATCTTCCTTCAGGTACTCTCAAACAGCAAAGTGAAGCGGGCTGGCTCTGTGCTCCTAACTGGACCCCCCCTCCTGCCAGATTCCACCCACACATCACAGTGCTCTCAGCAGGGCACCGAACCCTCTTCCCACCTGGCAGCATTTGGACAGAAGTGGGTTCTACTTCATTCCAGGGACATGTCCTCAGGATGCTATCTTGGCCACCTTTGAATCCGAACATGATAGCTGCTTATACCAGCAGCACCAGGTGAAAGGAAGACCAGGCTCCCTACTAAGAAATACACTCCTCACAGCTGGGAAGCAATGAGTTCCCCCTGGGGTCAAGGATGAAGCACGTTTATACCAGAAGCTCTGCTTCTTTTCTATATTTGCTGAGAGTGGTGAGAGAGACGTAGGAGAAAGTGGAAAATACAGAGATTAAAGACAATTTAACATGAATTCTGAAGCGGGGCGGTGGGGGGGAGGTTCAAATCAAGTTCTATGCATAGACTATCAAGGATAAAAACACAGGTGTTCTAAAATAGTTACACTTGGATATCAGAACCTGAAGCAAACTGGGACAGTTCATTTTATTAACTAGAGGCTTTTAGAATCTATGAGTAGATTTTTAAATTTTTTTTAACATTTATTTATTTTTGAGAGACAGAGAGAGACAGAGTGGGAGCGAGGGAGGTGCAGAGAGAGAGGGAGACACAGAATCCTACATAGACTCCAGGCTCTGAGCTCTCAGTTGCAGAGCCCCACGCGGGGCTCAAACCCACAAACTATGAGATCATGACCTGAGCCAAAGTTGGAAGCTCAACTGACTGAACCACACCCAGGGTCATTCAAGAAACTATGAAGTGCTTACTCAAAGATTGCAATAAAAATCAGTATCAAAAGAGCAATTGATAAGATATTTTGGGTCCCACTGTACTCTCTACCTGATTTACATACATGCATACCGTTGGGGGCAGAAAAATGAAACGGGGAAGAAATATGATGAAACATCAACTACTTTCTAGAAAAGAAATGCTATACTTGAATGTGTATAGTGAATGGCTAGTTACATACAACTGTGGAAAAATTATTTCGAATTAGCCAGGATGATAATGCTTTACAATTTCCGAGTTTTTTTTTTTTTATTTACCATCTGTGAGAAAGACCGAGGTACACTTTGAAAGTGACCCAAATGTCAGAGAAGCAAGGAAGTGTAACAAAAACAGGTATCTCGAATCTAATTCTTTATTCCATTAATCAAAGTTTCATGGGTTTAGGAAAGTTGTACTACAGAACACAGGATAAGAAAAGAGAAAGATCAAGGGAATTCAAAGGATTTATTAAAAGTGCAGACGGTAACTCGGACTAGTGTTTTAGCTAGATAGACACAATTAATTAATTGTAACACTGTGAAACTCTAAAACGCTAAAGGAACGTGCTCACGCCTGCAATGCAGTAATGTAGCAAAATACTTATAATCTTTCAACCACCAGGAGCTTTTGTTGGTTTTTTAACCTAATCCACAGCTTGACATAGATCCTAGGGTAATGGAACACAGTTCTTTGATTGAAATAATATCTAAACATTGCAGTTCTAGCCCGGTGGCCTAATAGAAGTCTATCTCTCTGGAACTCGAGAAATTCAAGTCTGGAAACAAACTCATACATTGAGCTCTGGCCTGTAAGTCTTTCAGAAAAAAATCTTTGAGGCTGGAGTGTGCCCTTTCCAGTTTGATAGGACCAAAAACAGGTATAAAAACTTCTACAATCCCTTTTCTTTCGAACAGTGAGAATCAAAACAAACGATTCTCTTCAGCCACTAAAAGGTTCCTAATAAGACAACAGTACGGTGTTGATAATCACAGAAAGTCTAATTCATGTCATGAAATAGCTAAGAACTTCAGAAGGGATCCATCATCCCAGCTTTCTCCATTTTCATGTGAAAATCTACAAGAATATCTATAAGTTTTTCAGTTATTGTTACAAAGAAAGTTGATCCATACATTTTGTCAATTTTAGCCACGTGGAAAATTTCAAAGTGTTCTAAGGCGCACTAAACATACCTAAAAAAGAATTTATGTATACTGTATTCAGTGAAAAAACAACCTCTATATTATTTTACTTTATTTAATGTACCTCAATAAGCCATTATGATAAGAATGCCACCCTTGAACATTTTACTGAGAGAATTTCTAGGTCTTCATGTGCAGCAGTAAGTGCACTTTGATTAAACTCTGGAAGACAATTGCAATAAAAACCTCCATAGCATTGTGTATTCTGACCAATTTCAAAAAGCAAAGAAAATATACTATTAATATTTACCCATATCCAGGCATCTTGTGTCAACTGCTTAGCAAAAAATAGACAAACAGAAAACAGTAAAGCACTGTTGGGTAGCACTAAATATACCTGAGGTTTTAGCCAAATTATGATTTTATGTTTGGGTGCCATGCTTATAATATTAAGTAATGAAAATGAGTTTTTACTTAGTGTCTGTCATCGGACACTATCAAGTCACTTTGTAAACAGGTTAATAAAAATGATACTTGGATGACAACTGGAACACTCTGCACACTGTCCGAAATGTGAAATCCTGACATATTTTATCATTGCATTTTAAAGCACGAGCTGTGAAGCTGGCTGGGAAGTAGAGGAAGAGTAAGAAAAATCCTCAAATCAAATAGTTAAGTATGTAATCCTAAAAACATAATAGGTCTTCCAAAAAGAATTCCGGGAGCACAACTAGCGGTGGTTAAATCAGTAGGTCAACGATGTCTAGGAACCAAATTTTTTCCATATTTACTTTTTGCTACCCTCAATATATTGGGAAACAACTCCATGTTATTTAGCAAGTGGGCTACAACAATTCTAAGAATCTAAGCAAAAAAAGTGAGGAGCTGTTGGGCGCCTGTGTGTCTCCGTTGGTTGGGCTTCTAACCCTTAATTTTGGCTCAGGTTATGGTCTCACAGTTCGTGCGATAGAGCCCCACGTCAGGCTCTGCACTGACAGTGTAGAGACTGCTTGGGATTCTCTCTCCTCCCTCTCTCTCTCCAAATAAATAAACCTAAAAACAAGTAAGGAGCTGTTTATTACATGTATTTCTTTTGATCCCCTGAAGAAATCTTTCACAGAGAAATCCTAAAGACTCTCCACTCAGAGCTTATTAGCCATAAGCTGCATCACCTGATCATGCCTGACCACTCATAGGCAAAGAGAATAGGTCCACCATGATTCACATCTGTGATGGAACATGGGGCTGGGTCCTCATAAGCACATAATTGGAGGAAAAATGTGAATTCCTCCATAAAATTAGCGTTTTGTTATAAAGGAAAGAAGTGATAATGGTTATTGGCTAGCAGCTAACAAAGACTGTAATAAAAGCTTACAGGGGAATATTGAAGAAAATAGCTAACAGCCTCCAATAGAAGCCCAATTACATTGCTATTCCAAATCTTCCATCATTTTAAATCTTTCTCATGCTTGCTCAAAAGTTAACTACCTAGATGCAGAGGAAAATATCACTGTTTTTCTCAAGGTACTTCTCATAATGAAGGCCTTGTAAAGAAAAGTTCCATAAAATTATAATAGTGACCTTGATTTTTATATTTAGAGCTACCAGGAACAGAAACATGAAATAGCACTCAATTGCTTTGAGTTTCCTTTCCAACCTCTAGCTGGTGATACCTATAGAATAAATAATAAGATGGCACGCCTATGGAATATATAATAAGGTGGTGTCCTTCATTTGATTGCTGGACAAATACATATGAGACAACTGTTACGGAATGTGACAAGAAGGAACTGGTCACATTTGAGCTGTATCAAAAGTTTATTTTTTATTATTTTTTATTTTTGTAATGTTTATTCTTCTTAAGAAAGAGAATATGAGCAGGGGAGGGGCAGAGAGAGGGGGAAGGAGCAGGGAGAGGGGAGAGGGAAGGGTGGGGGTGGGGAGCGGGGACAGATGATCCGAAGCCTGCAGCCTGAGCTGACAGCAGAGAGCCCAATGCAGGGCTCAAACTCATGAACCATGAGATCATGACCTGGGCCAAAGTCAGATGCTCAAAAGACTGAGCCACCCAGGCACTCCCAAATATTTAAACATTTCCTGTGACAGTAAGCTGACTAAAACTGGTGGTGATATCACTCAATGCTTTGATACAGTACTAGAAATAATTGCCTTCTTAAAGATGTGAACCAGTGTAGGAAAGCTTGAAACGGCAACAACAGAGGTCAAGGGAAGGAGGGAAGGAGAGAGAAAGGAGGAAAGAGAGAGGCAACAGTGGCTTTAAGAGGAACACATGTTCATTGCCATGTCAGGGCTGTTTGGCCTCTTCCTTCCATCCCTGGTACCATCAACGGCAAAACAGAAATTTTTAACAAAAGTTTAAAATGGAGAACAACGGCAGAAATACAATGTAGGGCAAAAAATACAGACTTTGCTGTCTAAGATGTGAGTTGCAGCCTGCTGTCATTAGGTAAGATGGCCTCTGTTTGCAAGATCTAATTTCTGTCAGCTTCAGTTAACTTGTCCCCAGCTGTAATAAGGAGAATCATGTTGCCTGTGTCTCACAGAATTGCTGAGAACATTAAATGACATAGGATGTGTGAAAAATATACATGCATGTTCCCTAGTGACAGTTTCCTTCCTTCCTTGGTTTTGCTATCGTTACATCATACTGGGTCCTTTACTGCCTTTCTTTTCTTTTCTTTTCTTTTCTTTTCTTTTCTTTTCTTTTCTCTTTTCTTTTTTTTTTCTTTCCTTTTTCTTTTCTTTCTCTTTCTTTCTTTCTTTCTTTCTTTCTTTCTTTCTTTCCTTCTTTCTTTTCAGTACTATCCCTACTACTTAAAGAGCTGCTGCCACTACTCGTTCAGAACGAATGGCAGAGCCAGGGCATGACATCACTCCCATAAATCTGTTCCTTCAACTGTATTTCCCAGGATCAATAATAGAACTTGGTAGAAAATATATTCCCCACGAAGAATTTTGTTTTATAAATACTTGCATGCACGAACGCTAGATCAAATGTGAAGATTTTATAAAATTTGAATCCACAACTTACTCACTGACCTTAAGCATCTCACTTAATCACCCTGGAAACAGAGGTTATAAAAGTGCCTACATGTTATGGTGATGATGAAAATCAAGTGAGGGAGTACACATAACGAGCTGGAACTGTGCATGGTGCAACATAAGCATCCCCTCTACGTAGACTATAGGTATTGTCCTCTGACATGAGAGACACTAATATTCACAATTCAGTATCATATGGACAATAATTTGAAGATGATGGAAACTGAATTTTAATTCACATTCCAATCAAAAGGAACATAAATTTTTCAAAATAATAATAAAAGGATGCACATTATCATTATATATACTACATCTTGACTCCAAAGATACTTTATCATAAAATATACGATAAAGTCACATCAGTAAAGAGATCCAGTTGCATGGACATGAGCAACATTGCCTAACAAAAATTCCAAAGTTAAGATTTTAAATAGATAGTCACTAAATTATCAGATTCAGACAGGAGTGTTGGCAGTGTCTTGGAAATCATCTTCTCTAACCCAGACTCACATTATGGGTAGAGGCTAGACCCAAGTTAGAATCTCTGTCTTTCTACTGATAGGCCAAGTACTTTTACCTTTATGAAAAGCTACCCTACCACACAGACACAGGCTCTTTTAGCATATTTTTGACTCCTCAAGTATATTTACTCTTTTTTTAATTTTTATTTCATTTTAATTTTTTTAATGTTTACTTGTTTTTGAGAGAGAGAGACAGAGCATGAGTAGGAGAGGGTCAGAGAGAGAGGGAGACACAGAATCCAAAGCAGGCTTCAGGCTCCAAGCTGTCAGCACAGAGCCGGATGCTGGGGTTGAAACCCACGAACTACGAGATCATGACCTGAACTGAAGTCGGGCACTTTACCGACTGAGCCACCCAGGAGCCCCTGCTCTTTTTTTATACTTACTGTTTATTCACATGGAAATATCCATGAATAGTGAAGGATAAATAAAAGAAGATCCAGATGGCTAATAATACCATAGCTATTTCTCCATTATTCCATGAGAAAAAAACAAATCAATACATACCAACTTCACATCAGCCATGTTATACCTACTACTGCATTGATTTCATTGTCAGTGGCTAGTTTTTTTTACACAAGAAATTTCTAATTATCAAGTTGTACAGTATTCTAGCAGCAATTCGCTAGATGGGCCTCCATTATCTAAAGAGAAGCATGTCTCTTCTCAGAAAAGTGTAAATTTGTTTCCTATTTTCTTACGTTATTTACTCTCAATATCAAGCTTCAATCATACATATCATAGATATAATTTACTAAATAGAAGTAGAAGTATTTAATTTTTTCAAAAATTTTAATTGTTTATTTTTGAGAGAGAGAGACAGAGTGTGAGTGGGGGAGGGGCAGACAGAGAGAGAGGGAGACACAGAATCCAAAGCAAGCTCCAGGCTCTGAGCTGTTAGCACAGAGCCCGATGCGGGGCTCGAACTCATGAGCTGTGAGATCATGAACTGAGTCCATGTTGGATGCCCAACCAAGTCACTAAACACCTAGACACTTAAGTAGGTGCCCCTAAAATATTTAATTTTTAACTTTTAAGTCCAATTTAAATTAGATAAGTACATTATTCTAACAGATAACACAATATGTGAATTTTCAGAGCTCATGGTAAATTGATCTAATTTTTAAACATACTTATAAAAAAGGAATACCCCTACCTTTCTCTCTGAGTCACAATGGGAGACCAAATCAACTTTTAAAACAGGAATCAGGGACTTGTAGAATTCTAAGAGACTCTAAACTCTGTCTTCCTGAATTCTAATTATTATCAAGGCATTCTGATAAAGTTGACAACTACATATGATCTGTCAAGACATACATTTATTCACATAACTAAAATTTATAGTGCATCTTCATCATAATAAATTTGTAAGAACTACATGTTGTTAATTTTTATGACAAATTATTTTACTTTAATTCAAGTTTTAAGACCCACTTGTAAAATACATACCAACAAAACTAGCTCTGATATTCACTTATAAAAAGTAATTCACTACAAACAAGATAAAATTCACTGACAATTACTTAAGTATCTCACTATTTTCTAGTGATGCTAAAAAACTTGCAAGTCATTTGAACAAACTGTGACATAATCCATGTAATATTTTTCCTAGAAGCAAAATAATCACTGGAATGTAAAATATGTACCCTCAGTTGGAAAATAAAAAGTATAATGAAAACACAGTCAATTCAAACAAATATTTCCTTATTTTAATAAAGAACATAGGTCTTTAGAAAGTCTATCAATAGGCTATGACTCTGGGAGTTTCCAGGTAAATTTTAATCCTCATAGATATTCAATCAAAACCTACTGTATTATTTTCTATATTCTAGGCACTAAAAAGATTAAAAAAAAAAAAAGATAGGTACAACATAACCCCTGCCTTTAAAACTGTAAATTCAGTGAAAGTAGAAATTATGTGTGTCTTGTTCATAGATACATTGCCAACAATGAAAACAATGATCAACACAAAGGAGATGTGCTTAATATATGTTTAATAAAGTTATGAAGAAAGAAAATAAGGAAATGAAGATGAGATGGGAAAGAGAGAAGGAAGAAAAGAGGAAGAAGGGAAGGAATGGAAAGAGGGAGATAGGAAGGAACACATTTACTATTTAGTTGGGGAGACAGTCACATATACAATCATCTAGTACACAGTGCTGAGGGGTACCTGGGTGGCTCAATCAGTTAAATGTCCACCTCCAGCTCAGGTCAAGATCTCACAGTCTGTGAGTTCAAGCCCTGTGTCAAGCTTTGTGCTGACAGCTCAGAGCCTGGAGCCTGCTTCAGATTCTGTGTCTCCCTCTCTCTCTCTGCCCCTCCCCCACTGATGTGCACACACTTGCTCTCTTTCTCTCTCAAAAATAAATAAATATTAAAAAAAGAGAAGTACACAGTGCTGTTATTGTAACTCAGATTATTGTAACTCAGATCATGAAGATTAATTTGGGCTACAAGACCAGGAAAGCTTCAGGTAGAAGGGCATATTTGAGATGATTTTTGAAATATATTTAGAGATTTGGTTGATAGAAGTGAGTGAAAAGAATATTTTAAGGGAAAAAAAGAAAAAAGAATAAAAAAGAAATAATGAGCAATAGGACAAAGCTGGGAATATGTTGGACTTACATAGATAATATATTTACAGGGTAAGAAGCACTGGGTGGGGAGACTACTAGGACACAGACTTGAAAAAGAATGTTGGTGTCACTTAATAAATGTGTTTAAATGCCATTGCAATAGAGTTTCATGCTCTGGGAAGCTGACGGTATTGGAGGAGGGAAGTATCTTGGTTAGAGCTGAGCTCCCAGAACACAGGCTTCCCTCCCAAGCTGTGTGCACCTCATCTTAGTTCTCTATGTGGCTCTCTCCATATACTTTGCTTACAGTTAGACACGTACCTACCTAACTTTATTGTTTGTTATAGTTATATGCCCAAACACTTAATACAGTTCTTGGCACAATTAAATTGCCACTGCATAGAAGAAGCCGTGTGGTGGACCTCAGTTCAGATCCTGAATGTGTACCTTATTCAGGAAGACTTCACTCCTCTGAGCCTCAGTTCTACCATAGGACAGAACAATACCAATTTTTTTAGATTCACTAAATCTAACTCATTATGGGAGACAGGATGAGGTGTACCCTCACCCACTAACACACATATCCTAGATGCTGAAGCACATAAATATGTTATTTTACATGGCTGATGGAATTTTATAGATGTGATTAAGAATCTTGAGATGGGAAATTTGTCCTGGGTTATTCTAATAGGCCCAGTATATCACAAAAATCCTTAGAAGAGGGTACCAAGAGGGTCCAAATCAGCAAAAGAAGATGTGATAATAGAAGCAGAGATTAGAGTGGTGTGAGTGGATGATGAAAGGAGGCAAGAAGGCAAGAAGTGTGGGCGGTCTCTTAGAAACTGTAAAAGACAAGAATACCAATTCTCCCAGAGAGAACAAAGTCCTGCTAATACCCTGATTTTAGTCTGTAAGACTCATTTCTGACTTCTGACCTTCAGAATGTAAGATAATAAATTTTTGCTGTTTTAAACCACTAAATTTGTGCTAATTTGTTCCAGCAGCAATAGGAACTTTGTACACACACACACACACACACACACACACACACACACTCACACACACTCACACACACACCTGGAACAGAGTAGGTGTTAACAAATAGTAGATTTTCTTATTGGGTCAATAAATATTTCCTACCTAAGCTGATTTTTTTTTGCACCTTCAGGATAAAATTAAGCCAACTGAGGTATAGGGAGGCCATCATAATAAGGGCACACTGCACCAGTCCGAGCACAAGTTAGAGTGCCCAAGCTAGAGAGGAAGAGAGAAATATAAAAGAGGGAACAGATGTCGGACCATTTCAGAGAGAGAATTTGATCTCTAAGTAGACCGTAGGTATAAAAAAGAGGACGTAGGGATCATTGCAGTCTGGAGTGGAAGCCTATGTAATAAAATAACTCCAATATTAGAAATAGCAACAACAGAGGAAAATGCAAGTCTGGAAGCTCACATTTTGAGCATGCTGCATTTGAGGAGTGATTGCTTAAGAGTAGACTTTAGCAATATATATTTTAGGAAATTGCTAAGGGTCAGTAAGTTTCCAAAAAAGAAAAATGAGAGGTCACTGCAAAAACTTCGAAAATCGTCTGGGCCTACCCGCATATGTAATGGTAAGAGGAGGCATGCGAGTGAGAAGGGAAGATCAGAGGCAGCTTTATAGAAAACAGTGCCATCAGAAAGATGGTGCAAAAGCCAGATTGTGAGGGTTCAGGGACAAATGAATAAGGGAGGCAACCAATGCACTTTATTCTTTCCAGAAGCTTGATGAAGACAACCAGACAGCTTCGCTGAGGTCTACATTTTTCTAAGTAATGAAGGCTTGTGTGTATTGGTGGGAAGAAGGAAGATGTTAACTGTTAATGGAGACTGAAGAAGAAAAGAAGAGAGGGAAGAGTTAGCGAAAGAAGGGGAAGCATAAGAAGCACCTAGTATATACATGACTGTAAAAATTATTTGTGATATTGTTGACGGGCCTTTAGAACCAGAAGGTACTAGATCCCACAAATGAAAAGTAAGACTATTACATCTTCATCTAGATGGTAAGAAAGCAAGGCTGACTGCTGGTACAGATTTCAACTCTTTGTCAGCACTCTGAAAAATAGTTTCTCTCTTTCTCTTTGATTCCCTCCTCCCACCGCAGACTGTCTTCTCTCTCTTGAACACAAAATCAAGCCACTCTATTCCTCTGTTTTGACATTTTGACATTGCCCGTTGCCTACAACACAAGATCCAAATAACTCATTCACAGCGACATTAATGCTTTCGTACTCTGTCCTTCATCTACTTTCTAGACACATCACCAACTGGTCACTGCTCTGATCCCGCTTTATACACTATGTAAAACCACAAAGAACTATCCTTCATTTTTTAGTGTCTGATCCCTTTGTATTGACTGTTTTCTTTGCCAAGAATACCTTTCCCTTTTCTTCTTTGCATAAACGCCAACATCAATTACCACCTCCTAGGAAAAGTTTTATTGATTCATTGAGACAGAGTTGATTATGTCTTTCTCTACATTACTCTCTCAATTTTGCAGAAACCTCAACTATTAGCTATTACTGAATTATACTGTAATTATTTCTTTGCCAGTTTGTCCAACTACACTGAGGTCCTTGAAGCAGAGGCCGTGACTCATTAAATTTTCCTTTTGCTCTTTCGTGCCCTCCACAGAGCATGCACTCAGTTTTTAAATGAATGAATAAATAAATGAAAATAGTACAAGAAAAAAAAATCTAGAAAATGTAGAAAAGTGGACCGAGGTGGTCACTAGAGTGCATAATTGAAGAAGATAGTTTAAAAGTCCAAAGATTTACCTAAATATTTTCACAACTCAAAATGAATGGGACTCAGTCGTGCCACGTAACCTAGGGCCAGATTCTTAACTTGACAAAAATCACATATTTAGTTGAACTGTAAGAAATTGATGATATTTGACCAATTTTAACCCATAAAATGACAGTTTCATATGTTCAGCTGAATACTTATCTATCATCTGATGAAAAAATTCACCTCTGTTAGCCACATCCTCTGGAAAAAACAGCACAATAAAACCAGCCTCTCAGGGGTGCTTGGATGGCTCAGTCGGTTAAGTATCCAACGTTAGCACAGGTCATGATCTCACGGTTCGTGGGTTCAGGCCCCGTGTCGGGCTCTGTGCTAACAGTGTGGAGCCTGGAGCCTGGAGCCTGCTTTGGATTCTGTGTCTCCCTTTGTCTCTGCCCCTCCCCCGCTTGTTCTCTCTCTCTGTCTCTCTTTCTCTCTCTCTCTTAAAAATAAATAAATAAACATTAAAAAAAAATATCAGCCTCTTAAATTCATGCTCAGAAGGAACCTACTCTTCCACATTTACTCCCAAGTTAAAAACACTTGCCCTGGCACCTACAAATATCAGCTGGTTCTAAAGTCAACAGACTGCATTTATAAAAGCACTAAAAGTAAACTCTAACAAAAGAACAACAGAAACAACCTAAGCCTGAGTGATGCATGATTGTCAGTGAGTTCAGTGCCAGCACTGCTCCCTGATCTGTCATTTCCTCTTATCTCAGAAGGCTAGTTCACTTTGCAGAAGCAGAGCAAAGGTGGGCGCAGCACGACCCAAGTCCCGCAGGCTCTTACCTATGGTAATGGCTACACCTGATACCTGCAGTTATCTCCCTAGCTACGCACTGCCTTCCTAAAGCTTCTCCTTACAGTACTTTCTTTCCTGAGATGCTTGAAATATTGCAACATTAAGGCTGCAGAAACAAAGCCTTACATTGAATATCCCTTTCCCTATATATCTTCTATTTATCTACCTACACAGACCGAGAGATCATGGTCTTAAACCCGTAAACACATTTCTGAAGTGTTCACTATCATTTATTCAAAATGTTACTCTCTCAGAATTATAAAAAAAACATTTCAAAACTGATAAAGTAAACATTAAGTTTTCAGAAAACATGAAAAGAGCCACCATGTAGAAAGTATTGTGTGCTTAAACCTATAGGAAACACTATATTAAAATTGTACTCCGTCTATAGAATGTATAGCATGTGTATGTGTAAAGTTATACTAGAATTTATATTAGATTTGTCTAACTCCAAAGTTCACCCTCTTAACTACTGCACTTCAAATGGGCCTCAATGAACTAAAAGACTGGCTCCTGAGTATAGCCGTAATGTGCAAATATATAGAAATGTTTGGGTACTTAAGTGTTCACAAATGTTGAATCTCAAAAATGATGAATTCATTTCAACCTCTAAGTCAGAAATGCCAATATTCTGGCCATTATATCACAAAGTCATTCCAAATATGTAAAGAGTAAACATAGAAAAGTTAGAAGAAAACAAAGTTCAGGGGAACCTGGGTGGCTTAATTAGTTAAGCGCCTGATGCTTGATTTCGGCTCAAATTATTATCTCACAGTTCCTGAGTTCGAGTCCCATGTCTGGCTCCATGCTGACAGTGTGGAGCCTGACTGGGATCCTTTCTCTCCCTCTCTTTCTGCGCCTTCCCACTCACGTTTTCTTTCTCTTTCTCTCTCAAACATAAATAAACTTTTAAAAAAAAGAAAAAGAAAAGCCATTCTGACATCGTGTAAAATAATAAAATGTTTATTTGATAGGGAGATGGGTGAAAAATGAAGGAAGACAGGCTTAGAGGAAAATTTGGAAACTTATCTGCTATTAAAGAATACTTCTTGGGGCGCCTGGGTGGCTCAGTCGGTTAAGCGCTGACTTCGGCTCAGGTCATGATCTCATGGTTCGTGGGTTTGAGCCCTGTATCAGGCTCTGTGCTGACGGCTCAGAGCCTGGAGCCTGTTTTGGATTCTGTGTCTCCCTCCCTCTCTGACCCTCCCCCGTTCATGCTCTGTCTCTCTCTGTCTCAAAAATAAATAAACGTTAAAAAAATTAAAAAAAAAAGAATACTTCTTACTTTGCCATGTATACAGACATCTGATTCTTGTTGGGTCCGTATATCAGCATTGATTTTTTTTGTGAAATGTGATCTCTACCACAGCTTAGTCAACTTTAAAGAAAGTTAAAGATGCAAAACTAGAAACTTTCGCAATTGCTTACTTAAGACAATTGAAAACAACATGTTTCACTTCCTGTAAGGAGTCTTCCTTGATATCTACAACTCTGACGATTACAGCCTCTTGAAGCATCTTAGCCCTCACTGCCCACTCCACTCACATGGTACACAGATCATGATGCTATGCCATATTATTATATTTTATTACTGTTAGCTACTCCATGAGTAAACTGTCTGCCAACAAGGTCTCGAACCCTTGAATATAGAAATGAAGACAGAATTTGCTAAACTCCTAACTAAGGTAGAGCAGGTTGATGGTGAAACTTCCTTCTTAATCAAAAACAAAAACAAAAAACAAAACAAAACAAAACAAAGTTAAAAATGACATTTAAATTCTGTAGTGCCCTGAAGAGACTAGAGTAGCCTTGAATAAGAATATGATTCCATGTTTTTCCTTCTTTTTTCTTTTCTTTTTTTTTTTTTTTTTTTTTGCTTTACTTTGTTGGGATTTGAATATCATTCACAATCCCAAGAAGATTTTATTAACTGTCACCCTGGTCTAAATTAATCAGTGAAAGAAGAAAAGGGGATTAAAGGAAAAATCTGGAAGAGTCACAATTTTTATGAAGCACATAAATAAGGAAGAAAATTTTAAAGTAATTTTAATTGGCCAATAATTTAATGAGCTCGACACTTGGGTGACACACTTCCAAGTTTATCATTAAAGTTTTTAAAGTTAAGCTAGTTGGGATTTAGGATATGGGTCTTTATTTAGAACCAAACTGCTTTTGCCTCTTTTGGGTTTTCATTTGATTCAGTCAGCTTCATATTATCTTTGACCTCACTGGTGGACTACCACAGTCCAGTCTTGAGTGTGAATTCATTAGCCATGTTGCTTCTTGTTAATTGCCTCTTCATTCTGTATTCTTTCTCACTGGACACCCTAATTGCACCTCTATTCACCCCACACTCTTGATGACAGATTAGGCAACTGCCTCAACTTTTATTTTCCTTAATTTGATCATTGGTTTTATGATTTTTTCCCCTGCCTAATAAATAGAGATTGGCCAAAATTCCTATTTGTCAGTAGATAGCACTTTACTTACCCCTGGTAAAATAGTTAACTGAACTGCTTTTTAAAACCACCAGTCTAGGCCTAGTCTAAACTATCTCTGTCTGGTTTATCTTACCAATAATCTAGTCTACACCATCTCTGTCTGGCTTATTTTACCAAAAATTTGAACACATTTTGTTGATTCTTCTCTAACAAACTGTGTTTCTCTTTCCAATTTTTTCTTTTATTTCTCCTTCCCAAATATTGTCTTTACATTATAAATGTTCGTTCCCTTACACTAACTGTTGCTATATCTCTTTAATGCTGACAAATTAACTTTCCCTTAAAAAGCAAAACATCTTTGTACCCCAAACATTTCTGAACAGTGTATTTATGGGAAAGAAGATGAGCTTACAAGTCATATGTAGAAGATCAAATGCTGTCTCTACTACTTCGTAGCTGTGGAACCTTCAGCAAGTTACTAACATGAGACCTGGATTCTTCGTGTTAAAATGTGACTGACTGCGTTCACCATAGAGGATTCTTGTGAGAAGTGAATGGCGGGCAGGATATAACATGCCTCCTAGCCCAGTGCCTTGTATATGGCTGGCATTCAAAAAATGCTTCTCCTTTATCCTTTTTCACAATTTCCTGTGATGCTCATTTGACTTTCTGGCACATGTGCGTGGGCACACACACACACACACACACACACACACAGAGTGCGAATGTTATTATGCACAAAATCTCAAAATAATTAACATATAGGTTGACCTCATGGGTTTAATTTAGTTTCAAAGGCACACTTAAGAACAAATAATTCTAGACAAAGTCAATAAAAATGTATTTAAATAGCCAGTCCTAAGGGGAAAAAAAAAGACTAACTTCTACTAAAAACTCTACCACTAAAATGAATGTGTTCAGTGGGGTACCTGGTGGCTTAACACACTTAGTTAAGTGTGTGACTCTTTATTTCAGCTCAGGTCATGATGTCACGGTTCATTAGTTCGAGTCCCACATTCAGCTCTGAGCTGACAGTGCAGAGCCTGCTTGGTATTTTCCCTCTTCCTCTCTCTCTGCCCCTCCCCCGGCTCATGTGCTCTGTTTCTCTCTCTCAAATAAATAAATAAATGAACTTTAAAAATAGTATATCAGGGTGCCTGGGTGGTTCAGTCACTTAAGAGTCTGATTCTTGATTTCAGCTCAGACCATGGTCTCATGATTTGTGAGTTCAAGTCCTGCATCGGGCTCCACACTGGCAGTGCAGAGCCTGCTGGAGATTCTCTGTCTCCCTTTCTCTGCCCGTCCCCTGCTCACTCTCCATCTCTCTCTCAAAATAAATAAATAAACATTTTTAAGAACTGGCATAACTGTGATATAAGTCACTGAAAGGTATAATGTCGAAAATGTTGTTAGTAATAATCATATTGATTTATCCTACCAAAGAAATAAAATTAAATTATATAAATAGTTCTTAGGATGCAATAGTAGAATACATTTTTGTTTCCATTGCATATTATGCATCATATATTTCTTATGACAGTGTCAAACTGATTTGGAAGTTGAATAATCAAAATACAGTGCATATTTATAGAATGTCTATCAAAGAATAGTCACTTGCTTTAATCTCCTTCACTTGTCCCCAATATTCTTATCATGTATGAAATATAAGCAGGAATATACTTTAATTGGACTAATAAAATGTCTAAAACTTACACCATTGTATTCTAAAAACTAAGAATTCTGCAATCTGGAGGATAGATTTGGCTGTCATATTTTCACTTTTTAAAGGACTAAAATCAAAAAAGGTATTATCATTTTCAAAGATTTGGGAGTCTCTAAGATTGTTTCTGTTAAACATGCACACAAACAGTTGCTTGATAAAAGCTCACATTTTTTTTAATTTTTAAAATATTCTTTTCAAATTCAAAACACTTTATTTTTCTTAAGAGAAAAATCTGAATACTAGCCCCATTTTTCAATTAGGATGTCAAAAATTTCAGGAGAATTCATTACTATCTTTGGGAATATAAGCAACGCCTTTTCACCAGAGTATGAGCTTCTTAGAACCATAAAATCAAGGCAGTTACTATATTTCTGTGTAGTCAAAATTAGAAAACAATGTATTTAGAACTTAACCGAGTCAGAAATTAATTGACATGATGAATACCAAAAGGGTGAGAGAGAGGGAAAGAAAGAGCGAAGGAGGAAGAGAGACAGGAAGGAGAGAAACAGGAAGGTGAGAGAGAGAACAAGAACAAGACAGACTGACAGACAAAAAGAAAAGAAAAGAAAAGAAAAGAAAAGAAAAGAGAGAAAGAAAGAAAGAAAGAAAGGAAGGAAGGAAGGAAGAAGGGAGGGAGGGAGGAAGAAGAATGAAAAGGAGAAAGATCTGTATATCACTTTTTAAAATCTTAGAATATAAAGATGGGGCATAATCATGTTTCTGACTTAGAAGTGGGGCAACACACAGACTTACAAACAGATATTGTTACATGAAAGCAATTTCAATGCTCTAATGAAAGGTTATATATTTGCAATGGAAAGTTACTTGAATTTCACACTGTAGAGCTGTTAGTGATAAGTAATTATACAACTGTATTTCCAATGATGGAGTCCCATTGCTGTGCTTGTTCCCTTCCCAGTGGAAAATATCTTGTGAAGCAAAGAGTGGCTAAGGGATTCAAGAGGAGGAAAACACATACCATAAAATATAATTAAAAATTGTGGAGGCTGCATATGACAAGAATAACCATAAAAAACAGATACAAACCAGCTGGCTGTTAACAACTTCTGAGTTATAAAAATCTTAAACCTGCTGTAAAGCACTCAATTCGATTTACATAACCACAGAGCTGACATTCCTTTTAGGCTCCTCTGTTGGGGATTATTTTGACATGTTTTAAAGCAACATAAAAAGCAACTGTGAAAGGAAGACATGTATCATGTTACACAGGAATTCATTCCTGCCTTAAGACTGGACTTTCATACTTTAATCTGAACCTCTTTCCTTGAACTGGAAAATATCTTTAATGGACACTGGCTGTCTGATTTTACAGCATTAGTTTTCGGATGCTCATATTTCTAATAACATTGATGCCTTCTCTCTGTGTGTTGTGTATTTGAGTCACTGGCCTTACACAATTTCAGCTCAGTGGTATCCATCCAAGAACTAATATCCGTGGTCTATAAGAAGGGAATAATATTTTGGTCAACCATGACTGAAACAACTATAATTTCTTAGGAACCTAATGATGCAGACAGCATTCTACAAAACTAACATAGCTTGCTGTAGGGAATTAAAAATAAACAAAATAAAATAAAATCAATCGTACATTGAGTGAAGTTTTGATGTATAAGTGCTGGCAGCCGAAATTGCCCAGAGCACAAAACGAGCTCTGCCGTTTGATAATTTGCTTGATTCACTATGTAGCTACATGCAGGGCATTTTATGCCTGACTTATATTTAGTCCAGTCACCTGCTTAATGTTAGAAGGGTTATAATTATATACAAGGGTTCTGACCATATAGCATGTCGATATTTCAGATCTGACATAAAATATATATGTTCATTTGAGGTTTAACCATCAGAAATATTTTTAGTAATAATTTAATCTACAGTTATTATAAATCACAAACTATTCTATTTTTACTAAGAATAAAGTAAGCAAACATCGGGGCTTGAGAAAATAATGGCTCCTCAAGTGGATACAGTAGAAAGAGCACAGGCATGGAGTTATGGTTTCCAATTTTTACTCTGCCATTTTCGAGCTGTTCTGATCCTGAGCAGCAAACCCGAGACCCGATTTCCTCAACTGTGAATGGCCTTTTATTCTGTACCATTAAAAGCTGTCGGGAGTTAATATGATATAATATATGAATGCTTACAAAAATAAGCTAGAGTTTTTTTAAATGAATCTTTAAAGTAATTTTCTATTTTATGTGTAAGCTGCTTTTTGTTATGTTGGATGGCCTTAGCAGTTATAGTAATCTCTTAGTTTGTTAGCTTGCGTGATTATTTAAAAACAGAAATTACCATTCAGAAAAACAGAGAAATCATACAAGTTTGGTATGAAAGAAATAATAATGGATTCAATTTTAGTCATTGACAAGTTTGAGATGACAACAGGAAATTCAAGTGCAAATATCCAATACCTAGTGATGGATGTAAAATGGTTTGGCGAGAATTATGGATAATAGTGATGATAATAATGAAAAAGGACATAAGATCATTATTGAATAGAATCTAAACAGTGAAAAACAAAAAGATACATTTAAATCTCTCCATAAGTTTTTACTAATTGTTTATTTTAAAATGTAACATGCTTTTGCTACATTGTTGTATCTTGAGTAAATAGGAACTTACTCCCTGGCAAATGTCTTAGCACACAGCAAAATCGACTTCCTGGGACCTTTTAAATTCAATTTATTAGGTGAAACATACTATTTTTGTTCTTTTGTTGCCTGGATCTGTCAGAGGATAAGTTTAAGCATCAGGAAAGAAGAAAGAACATTACTTAAACTGTGCCTTGAAATGTTACAGCTATTTCTGCACAATGGAATGACCAATGAAATATTACTCAAATAGACAGTCACGTATAAAATCATTCAAGTTAATACATCTAAATCTGATTTAATCAAATCTACATATTTCAGATTTCAAACAACTAATCAACAACTCAATTGTTTGCACATAATACTGAAAAGGAATAAAAACTTGTGCAACTTGCTAGATTATATTTCCAAAATAAAATACCAAATGAAAAGTTTTAGGCAAAATAATCCCTTGAAATTAAGTTTATTTTTATTTCATCAGCATATTGAATCTTGAAACTGACAATAATAATAAATAATAATAATAATAGTTGTAAAATTATCCTAAATGTAACAAACAAGCAAACAAACAAAAAACCTCTACAACACACCTAAGGGAGAACACTCAAGGCATTTAAATAAGGCATTTAAAGATATCAAAGCCAAGTAGTCCACAGTTTTTCAGTGAACTTATGTTTGGAACTTATTTTTTTTCCCCTTTGAGTCTTTTTCTTGCATGAATGACACTCATTTTTCCAGTCCTACCTTCTAGAACAATAGAGAATTAATCTGTATCTTTTGTTAAATATCCAAGACGGTGCCCATGCTTCCCCAAGCCCCATTTCTTCTCTAAATATCCTAATTTCCTCCAAACAATCTTAAGAAAATAACTTCCAGTTCTTTAAAAAAAATTTTTAATGTTTATTTATTTTTGAGAGAGAGAGAGACAGATCGTGAGTGGGGGAGGGGCAAAGAGAGGGAAACACAGAATCTAAAGCACGTTCCGTCCTCTGAGCTGTCAACACAGAGCCTGATGCAGGGGTTGAACTCATGAACCATGAGATCATGACCTGAGCCAACGTTGGAAGGTCAATGGAGCCACCCAGGTGCCCCTAATAATTTCCAGTTCTGATTACACAATTTGGACCAGTAGTTTTCTTTCATGACCCCTCAAGACATAGTAACCACAAATGGACACAATATTGTTGAAACGGTCTAAGCAAGCAAGTCTGCTACCAAAACAATGCATTATTTAGAGCTCATTAGCACCCGCATAATTTTTCAAACTTAAATGGACTTAAGTGAATCACCATATTGATGATAATACTTTGAGGTTTTATTTGCAAATGAAAAAAAAATGTACTTAGGTTGAAAACATCAAATATTATTGTTGAAATATATGGGGTGGAATGGACTGGTGAATACATGTTTTTTTAATCATGTTCAAATTATATTAATAGCCTAAATGGACACAATGCTGCTGATAAGCATGCAAGGCTATTGCATAAGTTATTTAGGAGACAGGCTTAGCAGTCAAGTTAGCAATCTAGGGCAAGGAAAATCAGTGCCAAGATTTACTCATCTGTAAAATGGAAACCATAATAACTACCCAAAGACATATTATATAGATTAAAAATATACTAATATACATAAAAGGGCTTAGTAACTAAAATATAATAAATCCCAATAGATGGTAACAATTACTAAGAAAATTGCGTATTCATTAATCAGCCAATGATTGACTTGAACCTTCAGTCACGTCACTCTTTATAAACAATGTAAAACCCTATTTTTATCTTTTCACACACACAAAAAATGCTATCAAATTTATTTTTCACACACTTGTAATATACAAATGAATTTTTGAGTCAAATCAAATACTACTTTCCACAGTGATGACAATGGTCATCCCCTTAACCTCTGGTTTTTCTCTTCTTTAGAAAACATATAGTACTTTTGTATAGCTCTTTTGGTAATTATCACTTTGTACCTTCAATTACAGTTTATTGAGTTTGGCAATACCACTCATTTTTGTAACTGCTAAAATTCATGATAAGTATCTGTTAAATATAGCTTTTCTAAAGTGTAAATTAGGGGCGCCTGGGTGACTCAGTCGGTTGAGCATCCGACTTCAGCTCAGGTCATGATCTCATGGCTTGTGAGCTCGAGCCCCGTGTCCAGCTCTGTGCTGACAGCTCAGAGCCTGGAGCCTCTTCAGATTCTGTGTGTTTCTCTCTATCTCTGCCCCTCCCCCACTCACACTCTGTCTCTCTCTGTCTCTCAAAAATAAACATTAAAAAAAATTTTTTAAGTGTAAATTACACAAATGACTTCTGATATAGTTATGAGTATGTTTGATGATAACACATGTAACAAATATTCGTTTCATATTAGCTATGAGTTTAAGATACTGTAGTTAATGACTACATATCCCTTACTGATTTAGAAATTAGAGATCTCTGTTAAGTGTGTGCGTGTGTGTGTGTGTGTGTGTGTAACCTCTCTGAGAAAAGTAGATGGAGGAATTAAAATCAGAAACAGCAGAGACAATAATATGAGAACATTAATCTGTTATCTTTTGCTACTTTGTTTCTCTAATCAAATTTTAGCCTCTGCTAAACACAAGGTTTTCTTAATAACCTTGACATTTAAACTGTTTTAACTAAAACTCAAGAAGAAAGAAAAGGAAGCAAAGGAAGAGGAAAAAGCAAAAAACTAGGTTGAGAAGATAATAATTCAGGTTTAGGAATCTTGGGCTCATATGAAAAAACATGGACAGATTAATGAGTAGATTAAATGTCTTCTAGTCACAGGGCTATTGGAGAAATGATTCAAGGTTTAAAGAGTAAACAATTAAACATAAGCTGTTAGTCATTGAAATACAGGGAAACAGTGGCTCAGAAATTTAAGGAATTGTTAATGTCATACATATATTTAGTGGTTAGGTTAATCAAGGACCCATATCCCCTTAATTTAGAGCCCAGTTTTACAGATTCTCAACTATTAAATACTCGATTACTACTGGGCTTTTAGAGTGGGCTTTTAGAATATAGAAAAGAAATAGATTCCAGACATTTCAGTTGTTCATTTATTTAAACTGATTCAACATTCATTTATTAATATTTTGACATGATTTGCATGCCCATCTCAAATAATATATCCATGCAGAGTTCCAAAGAGAACAATATGCAAAGTTCATTAACACTCATATAATTTTTCAATCCAAAAGGGATTTAAGTGAATTGCTTATTGGCAACAGTACATTGAGGTTTGATTCCCAGATGTAAAATCTTAGGTAGGTTGCAAATACCAAATGCTATTGTTAAAAGTCTCCTGTGGGAAGTAGATTGGTGAATACACGTCAAAAAAAATCATGATCAAACCTGGCACTTTTGTTGACAGACTTTGTAGTGAGGTCGAAGGTGTAATTAGGCCAGAAAATTACTTTCTCACTACTAGAATTGTTCCCTTCAGGTCTTGAGTTATCAGTCCAGAAAATTTCATTAAACACTAAATTCACTTTAAGACAACTGTCAAAATTAAGCAGAGGTGAGTCAAGTCAAGGTCCTAATATTCAAATCTTTCATTTGGATTTTGAGATTCAATGTAAAATAAAAATTTCTGTAGTTTCATTTTTCTATGAAGACTAAACTTCTTGTGAATTTCAGAAACAACTTTGTCCCCTTTTGGAAACAGGATGGAGCAGAATAACAAAAAATCAAAGGAAGAGGAGAAAGCAAAAAACTAGGTTGAGAGGATAATAATTCAGGTCTGGGAATCTTGGGCTCATATGAAAAAACACGGACAGATTAATGCGGAGAATTTAAAATGCTTAATAGCCATAAATTAATGAAATGATTTCATTGAGATCTTAATATGAAATCATAAAAATTCAAGTGCTCACAATTATTACAGATACAATGCAAATAGGAAAAAGAAAAAATCAGAAACTAGGTTCTGAAGATTGGTATGAAACTTAGAGTGATACTAATGGTCTAATTGTGAATTCACCTTATTTGTTTTAAAATAATTCTGAGATGGTTACAGTATATTTATAAACAACTGACACACCGTATTTTGAAAAGTAGCAAGACATGGGATATTCTGGAACATACTTAGTAGGTAGGTGAGCAAGGAATCAGTATCAACAAAAAGGAAATACATGTCACAAGACATAGAGGAATTATATTTTCCAAAACATTATAGTAATAACTTAAGAATTAAATAATTGAAATATAGCTTCAACTATTTCGCCAATTATATCAAAGTTTAGTGTTTCCTAAAATACAGTGGAAAGTACTTCTATAATTCTCGGAGCCAGAGTCTGCAGTAAACTGCCCTTGGATGCCAATTGTTACATTGCTTCCACTCGGTAATTTATCAGTTGCACAAATAAGTAATAACACAGAAATTTACAACAAATCAATAATTAAGGTAAGTGAAGACTCACCAGAGTGAATGATTAACAAAAGATAAAAAATTATTTTTTTTTCAATTACTTAGGGTAAAATCGTATGCTTGGTACTTCCAGTAACACTATACTGTGCTTAAGCATTTATAAAGTTCAGAAATAACTTTATTTTTTTTTTTTAATTTCTTTTTTCTTTTTTATTTTTTTATTTTTTTTAATATATGAAATTTACTGTCAAATTGGTTTCCATACAACACCCAGTGCTCATCCCAAAAGGTTCCCTCCTCAATACCCATCACCCACCCTGCCCTCCCTCCCACCCTGCCCTCCCTCCCACAACTTGTTAGTAAGTTTACATTACATTATTTAGCAAAACGTAATGTCAAAAAAACTAATTAATAGGTTTTTCCACAAATGCTTAAGAAAGGGATAGCCAGGTTCTAATTATCAGTCATCATTATGTTTGAATTAAAATTCAAACACTGTGGTTTATTAAGTAATTAAGCTTGATCATGAATTTTGAAATATAATTTTCAACATCTCTCACTCTATCCTTTTTTTGTCTTCTATACTAAGCTTCCAAATCATGGCACTGAACATCTCAACTCTTTACCATATAACTATTCTTTAATAGTACTCAAGCTTCCACCCAGTATTAGCAGAGAAATTTCATCAAGTTGATACAATCTAGGCTAGTAAGTAGAATGCCTACAAGAACTGATTTATGTACAATATGTTGGATGTGAAAAGTTATTGTGCTGTGCTGTGTTGTGAATTTTTTCAAATTATGTATGTTAATGAAAATTTGAAGTGTTCTATAAGATTTGAGTCTACCCTTAAAGAAAAAAGCATTAGAGACTGTTAAAAACTGAGAACAAACTGAGGGTTGATGGGGGGTGGGAGGGAGGGCAGGGTGGGAGGGAGGACAGGGTGGGTGATGGGTATTGAGGAGGGCACCTTTTGGGATGAGCACTGGGTGTTGTATGGAAACCAATTTGACAGTAAATTTCATATATTAAAAAAAAAAAAAAAAAAGCAAAACTTTATTTCAATTCATCTTGTTTCTACTGGGCTCAAAATATAGGTGGTATCTAAAGAGACTATTGCATTCCCTAGAAATAATATGGATGAAAGAGTGAAAACAGAGTTTATAATTATCCATCCCTGAGTTCAATCCCCAAGTGACCTCTTTTCTTCAATTTAAGCAAGTTATTTAAATTGTATGTGCCTTAGTTTATTTGTATGTAAAATGGAGTAAACAATATTTCCTTCATCATTTGACACAAGAAATAAATTACGTATTTAGGAATTAGCAAAGTTCCTACCGTGTAGTAGTTACTCAATATATAAATGTTTGCACTCCTGATTTTAACCCATTACCTGTATAGATTTATTAAATTATTTTTAATTTAACAGTGTTTTGACAAGATACCGAGCCAACAACTGAAGACACAGAGTGAAAAGTATAGACATATAGATTGACTCCATATATAAAAGTGCTTGAAATTTGTCAGTAAAATGTGTATATATTTCGTAAGCTGGATTTGTTTCTTTCCATTGCATAGTATGTACAAAGTCTTACAGTAAATCTACATCCTAACTGCAATTGCACCTATAAAAGAAACATGTAGCGAGAAATATCACGTAGATAAATTCAAGCAACTGTTTTGAAGCAAATCTGAAATATTTCTTCACATGCAAAAACATTCTTTTGTGTGTGTGTTTTACTTCTGCAAACTGGCCCTGGCTCTTCTAAGCCACGTGATTAAGATAAATGAGAATAAGCTTTTAAAAATCTTTTCTAAAAAGAAAAGTTCTCTTTGAATGTATTCCAAAATGATTTCTGAATGCGTTACTTAACAAAGGCACATTTCACTTTAAGAACCCATGCAACTTATAGAGGAAATAAGAAACCAGTTGAATAGGTAATGATCAGTAATGAAAAGATGACATGAAAATAAGTCAACTTAATGAAGAATTACACACGCTTATTAAGGTGGCATTTAAGTGAGACCAAGTAAAAAATAAAGTAGTTGCTGATGGAAAATTCTAGGTACAGATTTTTTTCTTATAGGATTTTTTATAAATGTTTATTTATAGAAGACTATAACTCAAGATATTTCCAGTAATATTTTGTGACGAGACACTAACAGAACAGCAGAGCAACACATTCAACTCTTTACATTGTTAAGATCTCACTTTAAATATCTCTGATTCTTACAGATAAAAGAAACATGGACAGGTAATGGTAGTCGATGTCACATGTGTTTAATTATAATCCTGAAATTCAAGACATTAATGTCTAGGAACCCCAGAAGCAATAGATTTCCTTGAATTCAGGCCAAGAACAACAGCAGTCTAGGCGAAATTAGCTGGATGGACAGTTGACACATTCAAGGGAAAATGAATATTACTGTTGAGAATATGAGGTTGTGTACTAATGGGAGGGATGATACTGACCACTTTTATGATCAATTTAGAGAATTTCAAAAGAAGCACCCTGCCTGTTTCATTAAAGTAACAATATTGGCATTGCGGGCAAGTTCATATTTCTAAAGTGTTTACTTTCCAATAGTCCTCTCTCATTGATACATACAGTATTTTATTATAGATGATTGATGTGAAGCTCACTGTAATTTCAAAAATTCATAGAATATTATTATGTCATGAAATCCATGCCGAGAAAGCAATTGCCATTATAAATCAAAAAGACAACTCATATGGACAGGTCATATGGTAACGGGTTCTCTTGGAATGGTATCCTTAAATGTAATTTATTCAATAAGTAACTTAAAGGTTATGTTTGATGAGATGAATCTCATGCACAAATAACTTCAAAATGTTGTTATATTGTAACATTAAGAAATTAATTTTCTTAAAATTTAGAGATATTTGCATCTATATTCATTTGAATCAACATGGGTTCCATGCAATTCTTCTTAAATATCCTCCCCTGAATACAATTCCCTAGAAGGATTTCATCAAGCGCTGTAAGATTATAGATAATACAAAGGGCATTTACTGCTTTAAGAGATGAATGAAGGTATCCAAATAGGAGAGCATATTTTGAAAGACTTCACAATCCTGTATTTTCACATATAGAAAATAGTTTCCAACTAGATGTTTTAACAGAGAAAAGAACACCTCAAAAGATTGACTTCTAGGGAATAATGCATTACTAAGGGATTAAACATTTGATTTTAATATTGAATAGTGTACTTGTTTAAAGAGAATATTGGTGATATAACATTACATGTGTAAATGTAACTTGAAATAGCAACTTATAAAGATTTCATAGTCCTTTGGGATAGACAAAAAGTTTTACATTCCCTTTAATCTTTAAAAACTCAACACTGTTTCTTTAAGTCATATCCTTACATCCCAGGAAGCAGACTCAAATCATTAGAAAATACATATTTAGAAAAATAGTCTGTCCACATATCATTGCATTTCTTTTTTTTTTTTTTTTTTTAATTTTTTTTTTTCAACGTTTTTTATTTATTTTTGGGACAGAGAGAGACAGAGCATGAACGGGGGAGGGGCAGAGAGAGAGGGAGACACAGAATCGGAAACAGGCTCCAGGCTCCGAGCCATCAGCCCAGAGCCTGACGCGGGGCTCGAACTCACGGACCGCGAGATCGTGACCTGGTTGAAGTCGGACGCTTAACCGACTGCGCCACCCAGGCACCCCTCATTGCATTTCTTAAATGAAACCTGATGGTAATATGTTTGATAAAATGATAGTCCATCAAAGGACCAACATAGGAGGCATTTCAATAAATTAAATATGAATCATAAAATTCTACGTATCATGATAGTCAAAAAGCAATCATTGACATAGGAGGATTTTATCAGGAGAAAAGTATTTTATTTGAGCTAATTGGAAGATACAAATGCAATTTTTTTTAAAAACCTGAGGAAACGATTATAACCTAATGCCATAAATATGAGAGAGGGCCCATTATTCACAGAAGTGATATGCTCAGAGAGGCAAATAACTGGTATTCTATTTGGAACAAGGCATAAGTCCTGTTTTGAAAATCATCATAATAAAACTAAATATCTGATGACACCTTGCTCTATAAGACTTTGCAAAGCATTTTGTACTACATCAGTTTCTTCACAAAATCCTATCAAGTAGGAGATATGGCAGATCTTATGTTGGTTTATAGATGATAAAGTAAGTACTTCACAAGACAGCTTGATCTAGGAAAATAACCAGTAAACTGGAGTCAGAAAACTTGAACTGAAAACTAACTGTATCACATAAAAGTGAAACTTCAAACAAGCCTCTTAGCATTTTTTTTTCCCCTTTTAAAATGGTGTCTTAGATACCATTACCTACCGTCTGATAATTGAACAAATGAGGCCAGGTAGTATTAGTCAAGGTCACAGTGCTAGCAAGTGATGAGGAAGACAATGAAAGCCAGACTTTTCAGTTCTACCTTAGGATGACTCACCTCACAATACCATGTTGTTTGGAAAATACGTGTCCTTTAAAAAGAATCAAAACCTACTCATTGTATTCTAATATCAACAAAGGTAAAAGAATTCCATGGTGGTCTTCTATAGGAAAAGGGCTTATGGCAACTTCAGTTAAAATGTGAAATGGCACAAAGATCTTGAAAGAGTTTAGTCTACTGTATATATATATCCTCAGCCATATATCAACAAGTGATCATGATAAAAAGCTCTCACATTAATTATACTGACTACTTCCTTAATGAAGTGCAAAAGTGTTTGTGTAATCTGATTCAATTTATTGAATTAGGTTACAGTTTTATCATTTTGAAAACCAGCTTCATTGTTTACTTTATAGTATATGTCAATTCATTTCCAACAATTAAATAGCACAACATACAGCTGTAATCAATTCAAACCAATCTCCATTTTTAAGGTCTACTACCATTTGTAGCATGCATATTTCTGAAAGCAACATATGACAGTTTAAAAATATAACAGTGGCAATGACATTTCATATCCATATAGCTTATTATGCTCACAGATGAAAATTTATAAAAATAATTCATTGTCATTAAGTCCTGAAAAGTAAACACGTAATAACAAATTTTAATGTTAACTACATCTGTTAGGAATATCTATATAGTATATTTATATGAATTTGAATAATTCACCAAACTGAGACTTTCTATAGCTAAGCTATACATTTTTAAAGTTACCAATTTTTCCTTAAATCCAACGGAGTTGATAGAACCATAGAAAGTCAACAATAATCATCAATAATGCTTGGATCAGCCTGTACAATTACAATAATAACCTTTCTCTAGCTTCATCATTTTCAGAATGATGCTATAAATTGTATCATTTGGCATTCATGGCAATTGAATGAGAAAAATGATTTTGGTATCATAAAAACATTATTTTTATCAATGAAGGAATGAAGGATCAAAACATTTGACTGGCTTAATTATTACACATTGAAAAAGTGTGGTTGGAAGATTCCTATGATTTTTAATAACGGAATCCTCTCTTGGGGACTTTATATTTTCAATTAGAAAGCCAAATAAAAGTAATTCATGGTGAAGGTCAAAGTCTTTCATTTAAATCCGTTTAAGAGTTCAAGTCTTGGGGTGCCTAGGTGGCTCAGTCAGTTGAGCTTCTGACTTGGCTCAGGTCATGATCTAACTGTTCATGAGTTTGAGCCCCGCATGGTGCTGTTGTGACAGCTCGGAGCCTGGAGCCTGCTTCAGATTCTGTGTCTCCCTCTCTTTCTGCCCCTCCTCCTCTCTATCTCTCTCAAAAATAAATAAACATTAAAAAAATTTTTTAAAAGGGTTCATGTCTTTCTACTATCATTTGTGATGGTCTTCACTCATTAAAATAATATTTTGGGGGCACCTGGGCAGATTGGTCTGTTAAGGCTCCGTATTTCTGCTCAGGTCATGCTCTCAGGGTTCCTGAGTTTGAGCCCCATGTCAGGCTCTGAGCTGTTTCCCTCTCTAGCTGTTTCTCTCTCTCTCTCTCTCTCTCTCTCTCTCTCTCTCTATCTCTCTCTCTCTCAAAATAAATAAACTTAAAATAATAATATTTTTTCTACCCCTAGCTCCAAATCCTACCACAGCTATAAGTATTCTTCTATGGTACATTCAGGGATTGTTCATTTCCTCCTATGTATTATTTTTGCAACTATGTACCCCTTCGTGGAGGACGTGTGAAAGAAGGGCAAAGAGAATAAGCATTTAAAAATTTCTTTCAACTGAAAAAAAAAGTATTTGACAGCTTACCATAGTCATAGTTTTACCCACAAGGTAACTATTCCCAGGTAACAAAGAGTATGATAGCCTATAAATCTGAATCATTCATCTCAAAAGTATTTTTTTTAAGTTTTTGAAAGAATGAAAGAATGTAAGAATACAGACCCTGAAGGATGGATACCCTTTAAGTAGAAAGGCTCCATGTCAAGTTTGGAAGAATAATTAAAAGTAAAATGAAATGTCATCATCAAATTTTATAATTAGAAGGGAACAAAACAATCTTACTGATCTACCTCCCTCCAATGCAAAATTACCTTCAAAGTTCCCTAACAGTGATTACTAAGATAAGAAATAGATGGCTGATGGTCAGGGAGGGATATAATTTCTTTTTCAAGCTAACGCTCTTTTGTGTCATCAACAATATGGCCTAAAAAGAGATAATTAAATATAAAAAACTATGGCTAAGAACTCTTCATCCCTCTTTCTTCTTGAAGTCTTCTGTCGGTAGGGAAAGTTAAGGCTTTATGACTAATAGGTTTTACTCTTAGATAGTTCTCCATGTTAGCAAGGCTCTTTTTTTATGGAAGCCAATGTAGACCTCTCTATAATTACTGTCCATTAGTTATATTTCTGTCTTTAGAAGAGTACAGTGTGAGTCTACTCTATCATCCACTTTCAGACTCTCTGTAAGTCTTCATGAGACCAAACATCACCAACATGTAAATCCCTAGCATCTAGACTATTCTAATGCTCACCAGTTTGTCAGTGTTCTATTATCAATTGTGGTGCCATGACTGAACATATTATAGCTGTCATCTGGAATGTTGAGCAAAGTAGTATTGTTTCCTTCTATCTGGACTTTATATTCCTATCCACTTAAGTTTAGGTTTACGTTAGTGTTTTTAGAAGTTTTATCACAATGTTGGCTTATATGATTACATAACCAAATAAAACCCATAGGTTTTATCATGCAGAATGTTTTCAGATCAAATCATAAGTTCATTCATGACCAGGGACATAAATGTTTTAAGAGACTGAATGCAAGGCTTTATTAATATTTCTGTCATTCTGACATCTTTCAAGTTGTCTTGAAAACTTTGGTCCTGTCAACACTTTCAATGATCATTCCACTTCTTTATAAAGAAGAACTGAAGTTGTAAGACTTAACCCCAAATGAATGGAGAAAATATCTTAAAAGTCCAGCATGATATGGTTGAACTCTTTACAACAAACCAAGAGCATATCATTAAGGGAAAGAGTTGAAGCTTTGAAGGTAACTTCAGAGGGGACAGTCTATCTAGGACAGAGAAGGAGACTACACAAACAATTGTTATCTTGCTTTCCATGACATTTTTCTACAACATTTCTAGGACTATTCAAAATATATTGGTTGTTTTTTTCTGAGTCAACAATATTTGTATTTCTAACTTCTCTTAGGGAGGGAAATGGGATAGTAATAGCACCTCTTACTGGTCAAGAAATTGAAGGGAGCAAGAAGAGACAACATGTGTCATATCTTATAACCAAGGGATTAGAACCCTGTCTGAGCATCTCATGATAAATGGATAATCCACAAAGCTGTAGCTAATCCACATACCATCCACCATCATAATCAAAAGTTGACTCAAAACCTGGTTTGCTTTTCTTAACGTAAATAAACTTCCCTTTTGTCAAAGAAAGCAACATATTACTAAAAAGGAAGCGAATAATACCTTGCAATTAGTCAATTAAGGATATTAGCAACTTCATTATTTCAAATCTACTGAGAGAGAAGTGTAAGTAGATCCTAACGTATACTGTGGCCTAGTATAGTCATGCCAGATTATAGCACTCAATAGAAACTCAGACCAGAGAAACAAATTAGGGAAGAAAGGACTGTAATTTTCTTCTAAATTAAGTAGAAGAGAGCCTGTCCAAAAGTCTAGCAATATGTGGTTATTTAATTAAATCTAAAAATAACAGATCTTTGCTCTAAAAGCTTAGAAAAAAATACATTTATGAATTTCTATTATGCAAGTAATAGACCCAGGGCATATTGTGATTTGACTGAAATGCTTCATTCTAATGCACATTACATATTTAATAATGTAAAAATATTTATTATGTAGTTCCTCATACCAAAACTGTATGTACATTTAGTTAAATTATGAGCTATATTTTATTCATGTATGTATTAAATTAGTTCTATATCAAGACACTGTGGGCACAATGAGGATTCCAACCCTTAAGAAGAGTATAATATAGTATATAATATGCAGGAACTTCAAAGACTAATGTGTTCTATGTTGCCATTTTATTCCTATAAATATTGCTTCTCTACAGTATCAATCTGGAGATAGAAATTTCATCAATTGTCGATATAATTAAATGTAGCCATCACAACCTATACACAAACTAATAATGGTCCTCCATATAATTAATACACCTCCTTTAGGCTCTACACTGAGTCTTTAATCTGGAGTCCAAACACACTTAATAGGATTTTTAAGCTATTTTCAGTGTTTAAATTTGTACCTTGGAAGCATAATAATTCCTCTCAGAAATCCTTTACTAAACATATATTAGCCATATTCACTGAACAAATATTTATTTTAAATATCAGCTCTGTGGCAAGCAATATTCTACATACTGGGATACCACAGTGAACAAAAAAGAATCACAAAAGTCTCCCAAACACTATTTTTATGCATGTCTACCACACCACGCTGGGGTCCCTCACAGTACCTTGCCTGGTCACTTGCAGGATGTGGTAAACTAATATGACCCCCAAATGATGCCCACTTTATATGGAAAAAGATACTTTGCTGATATGATTATGTTAAGGATCTGGAGATGAGATTTTCCTGGATTATCTAATGGGCTCTAAATACAAGTATCCTTACAAGGTGGGCAGAAGGAAATTTGATTCAGGTGTGCACCCGCACCCACATACACATACACATACACATAAACGCACACAGGAAAAGGCAGGAATTAGAGTGAGGGAACTACAGACCAAGAAGAAACTCTGGCAATTACTAGAAGCTCAGTGTCAAGGAACAAAGGCTCCCTAAGAGCCACCAGCAACTGTGTTGTCCACGTGAAACCTTGGTTTGGCCCAAAATATCAATTTTTGACTTCTCCAAAACTATGAGAAAATAAATTATCATTTGTCTAAGTCACCAAATATATGATAATTTGTTACAGCAGCCACAGGAAACGAATACGGGATCCAGTAAAAGTTTTAAAACTAAATAAGTTACGTGATGAAGGCTACTGTTTAGGCTGGCCTTTCCTAAAGGGAGAAAAAAGGTATTTTATTTTTCTTTTCAAGAAAAATGTAAAAGGAACGTGTATTAAATACTGATAAGTTAAATGCACTACTCTCAAATGTCTAGTAATTAAACTTCACAAATGTTCCCCACATATAAATGTATGAAAATACATATATATACATACTACATAACATTAATGGTTTAAATAGTTTATATTATCTGTACTTTTTGAGTAAAGCATTGAGAACACTGTTATGTTTCATTTATTAAGGAAGACAATCAATCCATTTGTGGCTGTTTTACTTGTGCATTTTTCTGTTATCCTTACTTGTGAGTCTTCCCAGGGAATACAATGCATTTGTTATAATATACTCCTCAACATGCAAGGCACATTTCCACACTATGAATTTTCTCCTCAGAAGTTGAAATGCTTAATGCATTTAAAATATTATAAATGCTGATATTGCAAAAAAGAGGTAGTTCAAAGGTTGCTGCTGGTTAGTAGCGTTTAGCAAGAAAAACAAAAATATGTAAACTTTGAAAATACTCCTCTGAATGCTTTCCTATAATCTTTTTGTTTTTTAAAAAGGAATGTTTCCATGGGATTAAGTCTGGATTAACATTGTCCTGGTCTAGTATCTTTTCCACAAAGATAAAATTGTGCTTAGAAGTTCTTACTTTTTAAGCATAGTGCATGTGTGTGTACGATAGCTTTCTGTATCTTGAATGCATATTGGGTATGTGCCTAGAAGGTCACAATGAGAGAAAAAAATATGGCCAAGAAGCAAAACTATAAATCACCCATTCAATTTGAGAATATTAAAAAAAAATTAAGTCAAATACAAATACTCACTAAGTTACTTCTTAATACTTATATAAAATTATACTCCAAAACTAGTTTGCATTCTGCCCTAAAGATAAAATCAGGAAGATGGCCAAATATGCTAGCCAAATTGCACTCCTGGCACAGGAGGGGAGTATTTAGCATTCTTAAATAATTTTCTCCTTCATTGTAAAATACACACAATTCTATAAAAAGTATGAATGTTATTGGAACTCTGTTGCTAGGATGAATTTATTCCAAACTGGTATTTGTTATCAAAAATGATTTATGACATGTACTCAGTCCAAATAAATGTAGAGAGCACTACAGGAGGCACTGCGTTGTAAGACTCTACAAAGAGCCTTCTTTCTTTCATTAACTTCCACTTCTGGTTGCTATGGCATCCAGTGACAACCATAAATTTTGGAAATTATCACCATCTGCCCACGCCCCCTTCTAAGGTTACATAGAAGCCCACTCAAGCAACCAAAATAACAAATAAAAACTTGATAAGCAATCTCAAAGTTTTTCTTTTAATTATAGATACCTAAGTATATAATATTAGGGCTGGGAAAAGCCCTTTTTTTTTTTTTTAAACATAAAAATAGCCATTTTTTCCCTGAGAAAACAGATGTCTCCAGGAAAGATTATTATTTAATTCCAGTGTTCAATTGTTGAAAAGGAAACATGAGGGAATGATTAGGAGCAAATTGATAGATTTTAGAAATTTGTCAAAATTAATAATTTTTCTTTTTCACAAGACCAATTTTGGCAACTTCAAAGGTAAATTTGCATTGTTTATACTTTTCAAATGGTAATACTGGTAGTCCAAAATTACAGATCATGTTCACAGGTAGGTTACAATTTAAATCTTAGAAAGGATTTGAGATTTGGGGGTCAGGGGTTGTTTTTTCTCTCTTTGTTTTGTTGAGGATTAAATGCTCATTTGTTTTATTAGTTTTAGAAACATGATTTCCAAGTCTTTGAAAGATACTGATATAACTATAGATTCTTGGAAATAAATATTAAAGATTCCAACTTCAGCTCAAGTTATGAACAGTTCGTGAGTTGCAGCCCCACATTGGGCTCTGTACTGACAGCTTAGAGCCTGGAGCCTGCTTCAAATTCTGTGTCTCCTCTTTTGCCCCTCCACTGCTCACTCTCTCTCTCTCTCTCAAAAATAAACATTAAAAAAAAGAAAAATTCCAAACCTACAGGTTAAAAACATAGTAGAAACATCATCAAACTAGTTTGCTTAATATCAACAATATTTATATATAACTTCTTCATAAATTAAAATAATAACTAACATACTTCACCTTCCCCATCTTAGGAAGAAAAAATAATGTTTTATTTTTTAAAGAAGCTCACAAATATGAAAAATAAAGTAGCAAATATAAGTAAAGTCATAGGACATAAGAGTCTATATATTCATATTACATCATATTCCCTGAATACACTAAGTTTTCCCTGGGAGGGAAGTGTTACATTCTTTAGAGAATTATAAGATTTCTTCAAGACCATTAGATTTCCAGTTAAAGTTAACGTTTAAGGATAGTAAATAATCCAAAGAATGGAGATATTAGCCTGTGTTCCCTAAAATCTAAATTTCTCCATCTAAAAAAGTTTATGCAAAAAAGACCAATTATATTGAATATATCAAGATAATTCATGTGCAAGAGTCAAACTCCTGGCAGGTACAAATCTTTGGACAATCTCTAAAAAAACAAACAAAAACAAAAACAAAAAAAAGTGAAATATTCATATGTGGAATTTAAAAAACAAAACAGACGAACATAGGGGAAAGTAAATAAAAAAGAGAGGAAGGCAAACCTTTAGAGACTCTTCACTAGAGAGAAAAAACAGGGTTGATGGAGGGAGGTGGGTGAGAGATCGGCTAAATGGGTGATGGGTATTAAGGAGGGCACCTTTTGTAATGAGCACTGGGTGTTATATGTAAGTGATGAATCACTAAGTTCTACTCCTGAAACTAATATTACACTATATGTTAAGTAACTAAAAGTTAAATAAAAACTTGAAATAAGCAAAACAAAAAAACAAAAAAAAGAAAATAAGTGAAATAGGTAATAATGAACTTATGCTCTCTTACATTCACTGGGCTCTATAATTTAAGACCTACTTTTCCATCCATTTTACTCTCCTGATGAGTCTCTATTTCCTTATCCATCTCTAGAATATGACTTTTTAAGGTCTTTTTCAATATAATTCTTAATAAGCTTGAAAGAAATTCTGGTTTGGGGGTTCACAATATACTAGGAAGAACAAAAGTAAAGAAACAAAGGGAAGAAAAAAAACAAAAATGATGTCTCAGAAGAACAGCACAGCAACTGAAATATAAGAAATTGATCCTACTTCAAAAATGAATGTCTACTTATGTGGATCCTGAGAAACTTAACAGAAGACCATGGGGGAAGGGAAAGAAAAAAAAAAAGTTAGAGAGGGAGGGAGCCAAACCATAAGAGACTCTTAAAAACTGAGAACAATCTGAGGGTTGATGGGGGTGGGAGGGAGGGGAGGGTGGGTGATGGGCATTGAGGAGGGCACCTGTTGGGATGAGCACTGGGGGTTGTATGGAAACCAATTTGACAATAAATTTCATATTAAAAAAAAAATGAATGTCTATAATAATGAGTCAAGTTTAAATTATCTTGAGTGTCTCTGTTCCACCAAGCCACAGAAGTATGTAATATATTTCAGAAAGGGGTCTATCGAGAATAACTTAATATGTTGATTTTGAGTTTTGGTATATGACCATAAGTTATTTAGAAATTTTACTTACCCCAAAGTTACTTAATGTTGTTAACTAAGTAAGGTGTTGCTATTCTTAGATTCTGCTAAAATCATCTTATTTCATCAATGCTTTGGTAATGAACTATTTATCGTCTTCTCCGCAAAAGATTAAATATTGGCAGACAATTTGGAACCAAATCTTCCCTACCTTAGTATGAATACAATCTAGAATACCTTTCATCCGTAAGATAACTGCAACACAAACTTTTCAAATACAGAATAATGATTATTAAAATGATTTTTTTAACTCTCCCTAACACAGTTCTTTGAGAAGTTAATTAAGTCAACAATTCTTAGGTCTTTCTTCTAGCACCCCTGTGTCTTTCAACCATAAAACATGAACAGTTAATATTTTAGTTATATCTAGCCTATGTGGTACAAAAAAAAAAATCGCCCATTTTTTTTATTCCGGAAATTTATCTAGTTAAATAAAAACAGCTAAACTTAAGTGCCTATTTCTTTTCTAAATCTCAAATTTGGAATTAGAATTTCAGCCAGTAGGATTCAATTACTAGAAACATGACTAATTAAACAAATGGAAATGATGATACTATTTCTGTAATTGGGTCATTTTCAGCTATTGATTTCATTTTTCTATGTCTCAATTTTTCATCTGCAAAATTAGCATAAAAATACAACTCTCCCTGGCACTTTAGATAATTTATTGTTAAGTATATACTGTGGTACCTTCCTGGAAAAGAGTTAAATATAAAAAGAATGAACAAATAGCTTTACATTCAACTCAACAGATGTTTTTGATAAAAGTCCACAAAGGTGAAGGAATTATTCAGATATTGTGACAAAAATAAAAGTGAATTAAAACAGTCATGCTTTTAAATAGCTTTCAATCAAATATGAAATATGAAATCAGATTATCCATGGTGGTATCACAGCACAGAGAAAGAGAAATGTTACAAAATAAAAATAAAACACTGATATGGGAATTCAGAGAAAAAAATAAAGACTTTCCTTATCTTGCCAGATTATGCTTCCTGTATCAGTTGTGTTACATGGCAACTGTGTTTATACGTAAATCTCCTTAATAAACTCCTTTGATGGTAAGAATTAATAACAAATAAAATCATCATCAGGGCACCTACGTGGCTCAGTCAGCTAAGTGTCCGGCTCTTGGTTTTGGCTCAGGTCATGATCTCACGGGTTGTGTGATTGAGCCCTGCATCTGAGCTGACTGACAAGGCAGAGATTGCTTTGAATTCTCTCTCTATGCGCCTCCCCACGTTCATGCATGCACTTTCACTTTCTCTCTCTCTCTCTCTCAAAATAAATAAATAAACTTAAAAAAAATAAAAATGAATGAAATCATCATCATTATAATTATAATTTGCTCATGGATCTGGATGAAACATGGAAAGTGGGCAAACATATGTAAGTAAATAAAAGAATCAATGAACACATCCAGGTGGTAGAAATCAAATGAGTTATTTTTATATTTAGCGCATCATTGAGATTGTTTATGGCATGGAACTTATGCAGTCAAGACAATTCTTTTTCTTGCACTTTTTCAAAATTCTAGTAATAAACATCTTTCAGATGTTTCTAATGGAAATGTATTCACACTGTAGTTTGAAAAAATAGGAGATATTTTATTGACATAGTTACTGTCTTGTTTGGATGCATTTCAATCTATTTCTGAGCTCTTATGAATGAAATAAATAAATTTAGAATCCAGAGACCTAGATACAAATAACCACTAACAGTTTTGAGCAAATTGACCTTGGGAAAGTCACTTGATTCTCTCCTAGCTTCCATTACTTACCAGGAAAATAGAGATTATCACTTGTTGTTTGATATTAGTGAGCAGATGAATTACAATAACTCCTAGCACAGTGCTCAACTTAGCTTCCTTCATTTTATTTTAAATAAATAAATGATGACAACCACAATGCAATTTCTCGATAAATTCTCACTGGTAACATTATGTTAGTGTGCACAAAACACAACTGATGGTTATAAGCACCTATGTAAACATAGATATACATATATAAAAAACTATGGTATTGGCTGATTTTCAACATTTTTGGCATAAATGAGCAGCATTCTTACCTGTTGGTGGGATTATCCCAGGAGACATGAGGCCAGGGACAGAATGTGGCATGATATGAGAGTTCTCTGGGGAGGTGACACTTTGAGTCCTCTTAGGAGGCCTTCCAGGTCTAGAACTGAAACAAATAAACAAAAAATTTTTACAATTAAGCTGTTGTCTTACACATCATTTCAAAGTTGTTTCAAGTGGTAACATGGACTGTAAATAAATTTGTTTCAAGGACGGTTGCTTTTGCAGTTAGATGTAATAGACTTCCATCACTAATTAGATTACATGCTGAATTCATTTTCCTCATTGAAGATCAGCCACTCTTGATGCATAATTCATAGCCTGCACCTCGTTACCTGCTTCTTCATATTAATATCTATACACAGTTTGAATTGCCTCGTTTGCATATGCTAAAGTTCTGCATGCAGCCTTCAGCACGAAAATTATGCACTAACTTGTAATAATTATTACAGTCAGCCTGCTATTGATTTATGAGACTTTTAAAAACCAAATATGTGTAGTACTTGTAATGAATGATATTTTAAGGTTCTTCAGGAAATTAAAAGGCAATGGCTGCCTAAGGAAATGTTCTGCTTGTTTGATTTAATACTACAGTTAGCTGGGAGGTGGAATGAAAGAGTGATTCAGACCTATAGCACATTTTTCGATGATATGTTTTATTACTTCGCACTGCTAGCCTGATATCTAGATGATAAATGACAATACATATCTAATGTGTGAAAAGGTCTTGCAATTTCTTTATTTTTTGTCATTTAAAAGATAAGTCAAGTTATCATTTAACCCTATTCTATTTAAATGAACAGCCCCACTAGGTTGCTTTACTTTTAATACGCTAAAACAAATTGGAAAGGCTTAGAATTATTTGCAGGACATTGTTGAGAAACTGCCAGTATAGCATCTTATCCCTGCCTTCAGGATAAATAAAAATACTTTGTGTTTGTGTTTTAGTGGTACTTGTCCTTTACATGCTTATTGCATGAGATTAACTTTTAAAATTACAAAAGCAGAAGGTGAAAAGGAGACAAGGATTTGCCATTTTTGCATGCGAATAACATGAAGAATATAATATTAGCAATTCTTGAAACAAACACACTTAGCATTATGTTTCTCCTTCCTGCCTCTGTATCATGAATGTGCTTTTATGAAAAATGCTTTTCCATCGTCTGGTCAATATGTGCTAACATCTCAGAACCTCCAGACAGATCCTTCATAAGTTAGCATTTCCATGTTAGCCTCCACTGAGATCTTTTTTCTCATCACAAGATTCAAAGATTTTACCTTTATTATTTAGTGTAAATAATATATGTGATCATTGATCAAATAATTATTAAGCACTTGCTGTTTTCAAGTGGAGATTAATTTGGGGGAATGGGTTCTTTAGTCTGTGGGAGTTTACACTCTTGCTAAGGGGGACAATCGGGTGCATGAATAACTATGGTGCACACCAGAATGTGCTAAGTGTCATAAGAAAGTTGCAATCTGAATACTAATTAGAGGTTAGGCTGAATGATGATACTTCTGTGCTTAGGGAAAGGAGTTAAGATTCCATGGCAGTAGAAGCATTAGAGAATTCCAAAGGATGAGTTAGGCATGGAGAGGAAAAGAATGGAAGAAACATGCACTCCAGTGAGAAGATGAGAGAGAAATGGACACATAACAACGTATGAATGTGCAGGATTGTTTCTAGTCAGCCAAAACAGCTCAAGTAAGATGAGGAGCAAAGATGGAAAATGCTAGATTTACTGCCTGGGGCCAGATCCTGAAAGGCTTGGAACCAAAGCAAGGAGATAGATTGTGAGTTTGTTCTGCTATTCTATAAGGAAACTCTCCCTTGTGTGGTTCTAAGTATCTGTTTGGCTACTTCTTCTTCATTATTATTCTTCATCTTCAGCTGTTTCTTTAACTCTTATTATTTGCCTAGGGTTAATCAACAGCCCTCTGATAGTCTCCATTCTTCCTGAGCAATCCTTCTATTGACATCCCTGAGATGATAAGGAACCATGGCTAAATATATATCCACAGCTTAGGTCTTCCTCCTGGGATTCAGGCAGATTAATGCCTGTCTACTGGAAATCTCTGCTTAGATGTTCTTTAATAATCTAAGACTCAGCTTGTCCGAATCTGAACTCAGCATCTTCCCCATTAAAACCTATTTCTCTTTCCCTAGTTCAGCAAAATGGCACCTAACGGATGAAGCCAAAAATCCAAGATCAGCTGTGTCTTTTCCTCCCCTTGTACACTCAAATATCATCTCAGTGAAGATCCAGTCTCCTTTCTGCATCCTCACTCTAACCTTCCAGGTCAATCCTTCATTTCTTATTTGATCTACTATTACAGCCTTCTGAACGCTTCCAAGATCTACCTCCAACTTTGTTTCACTGTAAAGTCTAGAGTCTAAAGTCAAGATAACTCTCCATACTGATCTCAGAAGGATTTTTATAAAATGCAAATTTGATCACATTTTCCATTGCTTACAGATACCAGTAGTTCCCTATAAGATTCACACTCCTTATCATGGCACCAAAGCCTTCCGATGCTAGGTCCCTGCCTACTTTTCCAATCTCACCATTTTATTCTTACATTTGCGGCCCTCCTGAAAGAAGACTGTCACAGTCGCTTTGGTCTCCTATCACACTAGAATTATAGATGCCTTTTCTATACCAACTCTTCCTCAACCCCATTTCACCTGGCTAAACTTGGCTAAATGTTAATCATCCTTCTTACTAATCATTTTTTAAATATTTTTAATGTTTATTTATTTTTGAGAGGGGGTGACAGAGAATCTGAAGTGGGCTCCACACTCTCAGCACAGAGCCCAATAAGGCCTCGAACTCATGAACCATGAGATCATGATGTGAATAGGACGCTCAAACAACTGATTCACCCCAGGCACCCTTACTAACCTCTTCTAATCAGTATGTGCTTTCTACGCACTATGACAGCCCATGGTGAAAACTCTATTATAGCTCTTTCTGCACTGATCATAGTATCTGCTCATTTGTTTCACTGTCTGGACTACATGGCAGAAAGTGTATAAAATACATAGGCACCTGAGTGACACAAGTCGCTTAAGCATCCAATTCTTGATTTCGACTCAGGTCATGATCTCAACATTGTAAGATTGAGCCCTGTGTCAGGCTTCATGCTGAGCATGGAGACTGCTTCAGATTCTCTCTCTCTCTGCCTCTGCCCCTGTGCCCTGCAGTGTGTGTGTGGGGGGGGGGGGGTGGTGGGAATGGGACAGGAAGTGTATAAAATATATCTTTGTGGGGGCACTTGGGTGGCTGAGTCAGTTAAGCATCTGACTTCAGCTCAGGTCATGATCTCACGGTTCATGAGTTTGAGCCCCATGTTGGACGCTGCACTGACAGCTTGGAGCCTGGAGCCTGCTTTGGATTTTGTGTCTCCTCTCTCTGCCCATCCCCTGCTTGTGTTCTCTCTCTCTCTCTCTCTCTCTCTCTCTCTCTCTCTCTCTCTGTCTCTCTCTCTCTCTGTCTCGCAAAAATAAATAAACATTAAAAAAATAAAAACTAAAAAAATATCTTTGTGTCCTTAGAACTTAACTCACTGCCTGGATTACTATATATGTTTATTTTCTTTCATTCCCCCCCCCACACTGTGTATATTTAAATACATTTTAACCCAATTTAGGAAGTCCTTTCCCCAAAATTCCTCAAGTATCCTACTTCATCCATTCCAGTGGTCTCAAGGTTTCCAAGAAATGAAAAGTAAGGCACAAAATAATTTGGAATCTAAGTCTAAGGATAACCTAACTATACATCAGAAGTCCAGAGAAAGAGCACAGAGATATCGAAAGATTTCAAGCAAGATGCCATGAAGAAAGTGGGAAAGGAAAAAGAAACTAACATTCAAAGTTTTAGCCCTTTAATTTGTTTTGCTTTCAAAGAAAATGCAACTGTTTAAGAGTACTTTATTATTCAGGCCACAGGAGCTGTCCTCACTGCCCTCACTCTGGAAGTAGAAGTCAGGCTACTAAGTAGGAACACTTTAGTTCGTGCTGTGATTAGAATAGACCCAGTGGGCTCCTTTCACCCCAGATATCTCCTGCCCAATCTATCACCCTGGCCTCCAATTCCACCAATAGAGATTTACTGCTTTCAGTCTTGAAGGTTTAAGATCTTTTAAAGCCTCCCATTAAAATGCAAATACCCCTGGTGGTGATAACACCCTAAAGCCATCAACTAACACCCTACTGAGGATTAGTTTACAATTAGAAGAAAACACAGTTTTGAGATATTTACACAAAGAATGGAAGGGACTAGAAGGAAAAATTTGGAAGAATAGTCAAGTCACTTATCCTTCTGCCTAAGATAAGACCACTAGAACCTATCCTTGGACTTATACACAACTTCCTGGCAGAGGGGAAGTTAGAAGGTTGATTTATTGACAAGACTTTCTTCCATCCCTTTAAGACCTACAGTTCTGTTGAGTCCCCTTATTGATGGGCTTGGCATTTTACCTTTACTGCAGTCTTAGTCACTAACTGCCAAAGGTTTGTCCCTAGGGAAGACAACCTAATTGTAAAATACTTGAATATTTAAATTACTTTCAACAGAGCTTTAGGGAAATTCCAAGAGAGTAGTACTGTGGCCTTCTGGCCACACTGGTATTGTCTTGATAACTCTATCTTTAAAGACTGGCTCTACCAATTTTTTAGAAGGTGTGGCCCTGATCAAGCCACAAGTTAGTATTAACTGCTCAAAACATCTGATTAAATCATGATTTTTTTTTAAGTGGAACTGTTTACTTTGTAAGAAATAAGTTATTCTTGGAAAGAAAAATAAAAACTTAACTGAAAAGAGGAAGTGAAATAATTAGCAAAAGCATTTCCTTTTGGAATGATCAATGGCCTCAGTAGTAGCCACCTTTAAGCCTCCTTATCTATAACAGTAACCCAGCTCTACCCCCAGAGGATTAGAACAGCTGAACTTTCCTAGTTCTAATCAAAGCAGAAGACCTCACTTAAATAAATTATTACCCTTAACAGCTTGAATGAAATCAAATTTATGACTTTGGTAATTGTTTTTGCCAGCTTTACATATGAGCCATAGTGTAGCCTTTAGTATTTGCAACAGTCTGCATTAAAAGAGGAGTGCGATGGCTTAGAGGTGTCCAAATCCACACTTAATATCTCACTTATTTAGGAATCCACCCAGGCACGCTCTTTCCTGCAGTTCTGAATAAAAAAGCTTCCTTTTCCAGACAGATTACTGAGTTGATGTCTCTCCTTAGTTTATACCATTAAGTCAGTCTCATGCTAATTTCTATTTCCCTCCCACAACTGTATAATGTTTATCAACTTTTCCTAGTCCCTTATGGTACGGTATTCAGGGTGAAGTCAAAATCCAACTTAACAAAAGCAAAACAAAACAAAACAAAACAAAAGTAATCTGAATTAATAAGAAGCTAGGTGCATCCAAAGAGTGGTGACATTTAAAATGTTAGAGGGTACATCACAGATTTTTTCAATCCCCAGTCTTCTCCATAGACATCATCTTCTGCTAATCTTTTCAGTAGTTTTTGGGAAATTAAGTTCAATTTTCTTCCTGAGAGTTGGAGCAGAGAAACATGTAAAATCCAGAAAGAGATTGTGACAGTTATGATTTGGGAAATGCAAAAGTAGCTATGTAACAGAAATTTTGTTTCCAAATCCTACCTGCTTAAAGAAGGGTTCCATTTAAACATTCAATTCATTCACCCATATCTGAGAGAAGGGAGATACTGAACAGCAAGCTAGACACAGGGTTGCAAGAATAAAGATTTACTCCCTTCTCTAAGGAGGAAAACAAAACTAAATAATCTGTGAAATAATAGAGCAGAAGAAAAATACATGGCAGCAAGTGAGCACTGATTTTAGTCTTGGGCTATAAGGGAGCATTTAGGGGGTGAAAGCAGCTTGCTCTATGAATCTACAAGAGTTCATTTGCCTCCTCCAGTCTATTTGCCCCAGGAAAACTCCAAATGTGTTTTTATTTTGCATAATTTTTTCTAGTAAACTACTTCTACAAAGCCAAGTCAAAATATAGGAGAAATATGACCAAATACATAGTCAAATTTAACACGCAGAAGGATACACACACACACACACACACACACACACACACATTCTTATTTCTTTCTACTTGGAAAGGTACAATTTCCTTAATGATTTGTGTATCCACTTGAACATTTTGAAGTCATGGAGAGGGATATTTATGAAGAGATTATGGGAAGATGCTTATGTTCTAAGTAAAGTGAAAAAGCAAAATAAAACCTGCAGATATGGACATAACAGAGCACAAGGCAGATAGCAAAATTAAGTAAAACAGGCAACGAATACACATAGAAAAAAAGACTGAAAGGAAACAGACTAAAATATTAGAAGGGGTAATCATTGGATGGAGAAATACATATTTTTTCTATATCTGAATATTTTAGATTATCTCTCAAAAGCATATCTTAATTTAAAATATAAAAACAAACTTAACATTAATTTGTTTAACACTTTAAAGAATTTTTTAATGTTTACGTATTTTTGAGACAGAGAGGGAGAGAGAGACAGAGCATGGGCGGAGGAGGGTGGTCACAGAGAAAGGAAGACACAGAATCTGAAGCAGGTTCCAGGCTCTGAGCTGTCAGCACAGGACCCGATGTGGCGCTTGAACTCATGAACTGAGAGATCCATGACCTGAGCCAAAGTCGTGTATTTAACTGACTGAGACACCCAGGTGCCCCAAATTGTTTAACACTTTAATGACTGACCATATTTTTTTAGATAATTCATTGTGGACAAACGCTGATCCTGGCTAAACATGATCAGTGCCTTAGATTAACTTCTATATATTGTAGGAACTAGATCGAATTTATCCTTTTAATCTTTATTCTATACTTCAGTTTTAAAATACCTAATAAAAAGTAATTAGATGTAAAATATTACCCTTCTGAGAACTATAAAATTAATCTAAAATACGAAAAGTACAAATAATCATTGATATCGTCCAGATTAAATCAACCTCATAAAATAGATCTACATAAAAAATCGACATAATAGATCGACATAAAAAAATACAAAGGACCTCTTAAGATTAATGCATGTATATATTTCACTAAAAGAAGTAGCTGACTTATAATCTTCAGTTTGTATGTGGGTACATTTTCCCTTAGAAAGATCTTGTTAACTTGCTAGTTGAATTTTTTCAACTATCTGAAAGATAAAAATATAAATAATCCAGAAAGAGTATGATTATCATATTTTCCCTTTGCAAGGAGTTTTTTTTTTCTTTTGATATTAAAACTTTGAGGAATACATTACTTTTTTTTTTTTTTTTTTTTTTTTTTGCAATGATGACAAATGTGAGCACTTTCTCAATCTCCTATGTCTCATTTGTGTGGACTTTCTGTGTTCTCTGTATAGCTGTGTGTCCTAGCCATGTGTATTTCTCAGTACGAATAGATTACAAACTGACTCATAAAAGAGATGACTTTCCACAGTCAACAAAACGCTGACTTCCGTGGGGCAAGCACTTAAAATATCACCAGCTGACACTTGGAGAGCACCCTCAGATTACTGCTTATGAGCACAAAGCTCCCAAAAGTGCCTCAACTCTTTATAGGGCAGGAGTTATAGACTGAATTGTGTTCCCCCCCCAAATGCGTATGTCGAGGCCCCAACCCCAATGTGATGGTATTTAAAGACAGGGCCTCTGAGAGGTAATTAGGCGTAGATGAAGACATATCAGTGAGGACCTCATGAGGAGATCAGTGCCCTTACAATTAGAGACACCAGAAAGCTTGTTCGCTCTCTCAGCTGTGTGAGGACACAGTGAGAAGTCCATTTACAACGGAAGAGAGCCATCACCAAAAACTGACTAGGCTGGTACTCTCCTCTTAGACTTCCAGCCTCCACTACTATGAGAAAATGATTTTCTGTTGTTCACGTCACCCGGTCTGTGGCACTTTGTTATGGCAGCCTGAGCAAGACTAGGACAACAGGAAATTCTGTATGTAACTGAACAAATATATATACAAACACAAAATAAAACTTCCTTTTAAAAAGAATTAAAAATAAGTTTTTTTAGTGTCTCTGTACTTTTGAGAGAGAGCACGTGAGCAGGGAAGGGGCAGAAAGAGAGAGGGAGATACAGAATTTGAGGCAGATTCCGAGCTGTCAGCACAGAGTCCAACTTGGGGCTCAAACTCATAAACGGTGAGATCATAATCTGAACTGAAGTTGGATGCTTAACGGACTGAGCCACCCAGGAAGCCCTGGAGAATAATTTTTTTAAAAAAAGATCTGTGCTTGGGGTGCCAGGGTCCTCAGTTGGTTAAGCATCCAACTACAGTCAGGTCATGATCTCGCGGCTCATGAATTTAAGCCCCGCGTCGGGCTCTGTGCTGACAGCTCAGAGCTGGAAGCCTGCTATAGATTCTGTGTTCCCTCTCTCTCTGCCCCTCCCCTGCTCACATTCTCTCTCTCTCTCTCTCTCTCTCTCTCTCTCTCTCTCTCTCTCAAAAATAAATAAACATTAAACTTTTTTTTTGAAAAAGGATCTGACTCAAATTAATTGGGGAAATGGCCAGTTAATCCTATTGACATATACAGTTTCAATATAGGAAGAACTTCACACATCCTCAAAGTTTTTAATATTTTTGTTTTGTGGGACAGATATAGGAAGAACTTCACAAATCCTCCAAGTTTTTAATATTTTTGTTTTGTGGGACAGCTTCTCAAACCTTTCACTATGCTAATATGTATTACAAATCTCTACCAGTGTGGTAAAATAGGCATTCATGAAACTTAGTTTACCATGAAATCTGTTATTTCCAGTGAGTTTCTTTCGAGACTTGTGATCTAATGGACTATGTTCTTCCTAACAGTCTGCTTGTATTTAAATTATGAAAATGCCTCATGTCTCAACATTGCCAAGCCAGGCTGTGTCACAGGTCACATGACAGTTGTCACAAGTGAATTATTTCCTAGGGACAAGAAACATGGCAATTCTCATATTGAATACACTTGATGTAAGACTTGATAATTACTCAAAATACAAGGTTAACATTAATAAATTGAAATCATCACTAACAAAAAATAAATAGGAGTTGGAATTAGCTACTCTGGTGCCTCTGATTTCAAAACCCACACTATCTAGACCTGAAATCGTACCGAAAATGTATTCAACACAAAACCTGTTTCACAGGTCATGGGCAAAATATCTGAGTCTCCAGTTGAGACAGAACTTTCAAATACTGAATAGGAAACTATCCCTGAAACAGTTATATAGGAATAGGACTAAGCTACTCCTGAGCATTTGTATATTAAGAGTTAAGAACTAATGACAGCCCAAAATACTAAAAACAGTCCCTGTTGGACAGATTACACCTGGGATAATCTAGTTCAAGTTCATAAGTCCCTCTCCCCCTTTTTACAATCTATACAAAAGAGCCACATTAAAAAGATTCTTGGTCACCTGGATGGCTCACCCAGTTAAGCGACTGACTTCAGCTCAGGTCAGGATCTCACAATTAGTGAGTTCGAGTCCTGCTCTGGGTTCTGTGTTGACTGTGCAGAGCCTGCTTTGGATCCTCTGTCTCCCTCTCTCTGCTTCTCCCTAGCTTGCACTCTCTCTCTCTCAAAAATACATAAACATTAAAAAAAAAGTTTTTAAGTATTCTTTAAAATTCATGGAATATATTTAGTTATATTAATTTCAGAATTAAATATAATAATCTTAGTTTAGATTCCTTAATTTAGGGAATATATTTTTTAAGATTAACTTTTATCAAAGAAGGGGTCTTAATATTACATGAATTATTTACTTATATCAATGTTAATGACACCTGATAAAGTATATCTAATATATTCATATTTTATTGATACTTTGTGGATTAAAAAGTAGGTTAATGTAACTTAAAAATTTTTAATGTTTATTTATTTGGAGAGAGAGAGAGAGAGTGAGCATCACCAGGGGAGGGACAGAAGAGAGGGAGAAACAGAATCTTAAGCAGGCTCCAAGCTGTCAGTGTAGAGCCCCATGCTGGACTCGATCTCATGAACTGTGAGATCATGAACTGAGCCAAAATCAAGAGTCAACTGCTTAACCGACTGAGCCACCCAGGCAGGCATCCTTGTAACTTAGAGTTTCAATTTAAAAATATAAATGTTTAGGGGTACCTGGCAGGCTCAGTTGTTAAGCGTCAGACTCTTGATTTTGGTTCAGGTCATGGTCTCATGCTTTGTAAGAACAAGCCCCACGTGAGGCTCTGTGCTGACAGTGTAGAGTCTGCTTAAGATTCTCTCTCTCCCTCTCTCCTTGCCCCTCTCCCGCTTATGTTCTCTAAATAAATAAGTAAATAAATAAATAAATAAACAAACATTTTTTAAAAATAAATGTTTAATACTATTTACTTTTACCTTTCCATAGCATATATTGTACATCCACATATATGATATTTCTCCTAGTGAGGACATTGTTCATAAATGTCATTTAGCAACATGTTTGTCTAGAGAGCTAAATATTTTTAAACTTTTAACCACCTTATAATTTTCTCCTCTTCTCATAATTATGCCTTCCAAGCCACAGATGAGTCTAGCACAAAATATCGTTTTTACAATTTTCAGCAAAGACTAAATCCCTTAAACGACAAATCCTGAAATAATTAGAAACAATAGTAAATGGCTTTCTTAAGGTTTTTGAGAAGATTTAATACTTTATTGGCTTCTTTCTCACAGTTCCTGTCATACCTCAAAACCGTATTCTACAAAATTTAAATTTAATATTAAAGGATATTCCAGCTAAAATATGCACTATCTAAACTCATCTTTTACACAAACTATGGGCTCCATGGTCACAAAGAAGAAGTTTTATTTCTTAAAATTTTTCAATTTGAAATTCAGATGACTAGATCTTCTTTGCAATTACTGTTGGCTATATTTTGTTTGAATCTTTAGCAATGTATTCAGTCTTCTATTTCACTGGCACATACCATGACCTGTTCATAAATGTGCAGTGGCTCTAGTTGGCTGTGTTTATAGATCATCTTGAATTTGTTCCCAAAATACAGCCACTGCTCCAATCTCAAAATAATACCCAACTCTTCTCTGTAGGAGGTGGCATTTCCAACTCTCTGAGTGCCCTCTTCCCAAATGTTTTTATTTTATTTGGGGATAGTGCATAAAATAATAAAATAATCACAGCTGTATTATATTATCAAACCAGTAGGCACTGGGCTAAGTTCACTATGTGATCTAACTTTTAATATTCATAACAAACTTTTAAGATACGTATTATTATTATCCTTATTTTACTGATGAGAAAATTGAGACACAGGGAAGTAAAATGCCATACTCAATATCCCGCACATAAAAAGTAATAGAGTGGGCTTGGAAAAGGAGGGAGGATAAATAGGCAAAGCATAGAGGTTTCTTAGGGCAGTGAAAATACTATACGTGATACAATACCAAGAATTGACCCTAATGCAAACTACAGATTTGAATTATAATGATGTGTCAATGTCGGTTAACTGTGATGAACGTGCCTCTCCGGTGGAGATGTTGGCAATGGAGGAGGCTGTGAATGTGTGAAGGCAGAGGCTATGTGGAAATCTGTACCTTCTGCTCAATTTTGTTGTGAACCAAAACTTCTCTAAAAAAATAAGTCTTAAAAAGTTATAGAGCCAGGTTGTGAACCAAGACAATCTGGTCCAGAGGCCAAGCCCTGAGCACCATGCAGTCTGCTTCGGTAGCGTATCTGTTTGTTCATTTAGTCAACAAACATTAAATGTTAATGTTCATGACCTTATATTGTGCTTTGGAAATATCAGTGAGATACTGTACCCGAGTTCAAGTAGCTGAGTCTATTTTAGGAAATAGATAGATGTATAAAGAAATGCAATAAATCATGTTAAATACTGCAGTAAAAGTTCCAAGTGAATGTTGTAGGAACATCATAGTGGGGGTACCTCCAGAAAGAAGAGGTATCAGCAAACAGGAGTTAGCTTAAGTAGAGGAGAGGGGATGGAGTATGGAAACATCCACAGAAGCACACCCCTCCTTTGCACACACACAAACACACACTTCTGTAATGAAATCCTGAATTACTCAAATTCATGCTCCTCTTTTCTTCCTTAAAATGGCAAGTATCACACAGTCTAGCACATAATCTTTTTCAAATAGCTTCATAGGTCATAACTCATCTCTCCATATTGTCTCCATACTTCTGACCTTGGGAAATATTCTAGACATACCAGTAGGTACTGATTTTTGGTCAAATTTTTTGGAACTTTATGATTCCTTCATCTACTTTAAATGTATCTTTGCTGTAAATGTTTTATTTTAGGGCAATTCAAATACAAGTTGGTGTTACATAATCAATTGTGTAGATGAAATCTGACTCTAACCAGTAATTAACCCATCTCCCTTTCACTCTTCTACTCTGACAGGGGTTTGTATCCATGACAAGGAAATTCATTAATGACTTAACTGAGTTTTATCATTTTTCTATAATTTTTATCTCAATCTTAATCATGGTAGCTACTATATTTTTTTAAGTAAACAGTGGGCCCAATGTGGGGCTCAAACTCATGACCCTAAGATCAAGAGTTCCATGCTCTAATGACTGACCCAGCCAATCATGTTTTTAATATACAAGATGAAAATATTTGTAAAGAAATTATCACTAACCAACAACAATAAGGATAAAAAAAAACTGTAGTAAAGGTACATCAGTCTTGCTGTTCTAAGGCAATCAGAATCATAAATTTCTGATAAAGTACATCTTCACACATACAAAAAAAAACTATTTGGTATAAGCATCTTCACTGATAGATCATAAAAGGAGACGCAATAGTTATATTTATATTAAACTATTGGTGCTTAGAGATGTAGCTTCAAATGAAGGTTAAAAACAGAATCTATGAAATCAGAACTAAGAAAATCTTGTCTTCCTGCTTGTGAATGCAGAGGTAAGATGGCCGACTCAACCCAAAATACGTTTTTACCTTCCACTGACAAGTCATTTGTTTGCTACAGCGGAAGAAAATGTATATAACTAATTTATTTGAGAAACCTGTTAGAAAAAAGATACATTCAACATTCCCCTCCACTGTGTAATGCACGGGGAGCTGTCAAGAAATGTAGTCATGAAGCACAGAGATTTGGATACCACCCCCAGGATTCAGAGACCTCCTGACAACTTTTTGATACTCCCAGGAGCATTCTAGGCCTATGAACTAATAAAAGGATTATATTAAGACAGACAAAGGTATGCTGTTTCCAGCCTGCAGAGATTTAATAACATGCTTAATTCATTATCTGACATAGATGTTACATAAGCACCAAACATTGCTATTAATATGATTTACATTAATTGAATTCTATTTAATACTTTATGAAAGTGTTTTCTTTAATGAATGGCCTTTTAATACTAATGCTCAATATTATAAGAAATTATGATATAAACTGCCTGCGCTGAGTTGAAGAAGACATTGACAATTGTCCTTTCAAGCTTGAATAGACATTGTTTTATCACGGGATTTTTTTTCTCTTAGAATACTGTGCAGAGGAGGCTATTAAAATCCCAATCATCATGTTAATTCCTGTTTCTGTATTTATTTATCTGTACCCAAATCATAATCTAAAATACTGAAAAGTATTGCCCTGTGTTACTTAAATTGACTAAAGTATAATAGCTTTTATTTAGAGGTGACGTATTTATATGTAGCAGGAATTCTTGTGAGCACTTCATATATATATTCTTGTGAGCACTTCATATAATTCAATAATTTCATGAGACAGAAATATTTCCATTTTATAAATATGGGAACTGAGGTAGAGATGTGTTAAAAAAATAGTGTTACTAGAATAAAAATATAGATTTTCTTATTCACTGGTTCATATGGAAAAACTGGTTCATGGTTAAGTATTGTGGCCAGCATTATTTTACAGAGAAATCTAAAAAGATAACAGCTATTGCATTTTATTTTTTTAAACAAATTATAGAATTCTGTATTTCTGTCAATTTCTTTATGTATTAGAGGACTTTCTGATATCTAGAACTCTGCCTTGGTCTCATGGTCAGAAAAAATGATTCTCAAAGTCCATGAGTCTACATCTGATGACATATTCTAATTCGTTCTTTCCTTCTAAAATTATTAGAGCCCACAGAAATGTGTTGGGTAAACACTGGGTATAAAGACCAGTCCTAGATACCATGTCCTGGATACCATGACAGAGACAAGGACAACAAAATACAGCCTCTTCTCGAAAAAAGTTTCTTATTGGTAGAATATACAGTTACTTATGATACTAAGTCTCAAGTAATTTTTTAAAAGAATATTTTTCAAGTACTACAAAAGAGGAATCAGCATCTGTAGTCATCTTAAAACATGAGTGTGGATTTTGACTGACGGAGGTAAGTGAAAAGGCAGCATTGAAGGTTTTCAAATACCATGATCAAAGACCCTAAGACAGAAAAGTAAGTAATGCTTGAGAAACGATGGGTAGATTAAGGCCTCAATGGATGCTCCATTTGCACAGAATTTCTAGACCCTAATTGTATAGATTTAGTGTGTTTCTTATGTGCTTTACAGTCCTGACTATGTTGTAAGACCTTTTGCTTGTTTCCTCTGTTACTCTCCCTGGCTTTCCGGTATAGAGGGAAGTTAATTATGTGAATTCTGACTAATACAACCAAAAGGGGTGGGTGAACTTGGTAACTGTAGATCATATTGTAATAGTATGCGATAGTATGTGAAATATCATGGCTCACCATTTTGTAGATTTTCATGATGAGACTTGAGTGAAAATTATATTAGCTGCTATTGTCAAGATAGAGATTAAAAGTCATCAGATCTAATAATAACTGCATTTAGTCTGCGATTGTCATTACGCTAAATACTTTGATACACATTGTACGATTTAACCCTTACAATAACTCTATCAGAAAAATATTGTCATTATGCCCACTTTACAGATGAATGGAATGATGGAGAGAGGATACGTAACTTGAATAGACCATAGACTGCTAAGGTAGTAGAGCTGAAAAGTATCAGGTCTGACTGAGCCAAAGTCCACTCTGAATTGCCATTCTAATCACAGAAATGTTTCAGCTCTGAGGAAATTTACATCAGAAGTAAATAGCCATATGCAGAAGAATGTTTGAAATTCACTTTCAAGGCTGCATTTCTATTCTACAACTCTGAATGTATTTATTATTTTGAAATACATTTACTGTCTTGAAAAATAATTGAACGTTCCTGCCCCCATACCTTTGCACTTGCTGTTGCTGCTTCCTGGAACACTCTTCAGGAAGAGGACTCCATGCCTCAACCTTCCCTAACCCCCATACATCATGGCATTGGATCCAGTTAATAGTTCTGTTCTTTCACCCCAATGTATGTTTAGCCTGAGTATTGTTTAGAAATACTATATATTTCTTCACTTATTAGCAGCTGTGGTTTGTCTCGTAGGCTTCATGTGAGAAAGAATTTTTGAATATGTTTTGTTCACTGCTATATCCCCAAAATATAAGAGCAGTGACTGGCACAAAGTAAGGACTCAGTAAGTATCTATTAAATGAAAAAAAAAAAAAAATGAATGAGTGGGTGAAGGAAGGAAGAGATGCTCACTGCTGACCTATGGCCATCTGAATCTACATTGTCTTTATAGCTATTTAAGTACTTGAGAGGCTGAAGCTATGACGTGTCACAGTGTTTTGTACGGTGTCAATTTGATAATGATGATGAAGAGGAAGGCCACTGAGTTTTTGCAGTCTTTGCATTATCCTACCTCTACCTAACTAAATACTATGGATCTGTCTTAGCACTTCAAAATGATGTGGTTGGAAAGACAACACTCCATAAATTATTAAACTAATGGCAATATGTAGAGCTTGAAGCCATCAACTAGGGTATTCTATGCCCAAATATGTACATTTTTGAACTTGGTTTTGAAATCTAGACACATGCATTTAAAAATGTAATTCACATATCCATAATAATACATTTCCTCTTTTTTATTTTTTTAAATATTTTTTATGTGTATTTATTTTTTGAGAGAGAGAGAGAGAGAGAGAGAGGGAAAGCTGGGGGGAGAGGCAGAGAGAGAGGAAGAGAAAAAGCACAGAGCCTGACTCAGGACTCAAACTCTCGAACTGTGAGATCATGACCTAAGCTGAAACCAAGAGTCGTCTGACTCTTAACTGAGTCACCCAGTGGCTTAACTGACTGAGCCACCCAGGTGCCCCAAGGTGTACATTTCTAACCATTTGATTTAATCTATGCATCTGCATGGTCATCAAAAATAAACCATCTTAAGACTAAAACTTTATTTTCATAGATTCCTCCCTACATATGCATGATTATATACAAAAGTCCTAAAATCCTGCATTTAATCGCATTGTAAGGCTACATTATTCAAAACATGGTATCAGAACATTTCACTTATTTAGAAAGTTGAAATAGGTTCCCATTTTATGCATTTAAGGAAGTAGATTAAGTAATTACATGCTTAAAAATTGAAAAAGACTAAAAGAAAACTATACTTGGGATAATAAAGAACTTTATAAGCATGACATTAGTGCCAGAAACTATAAAATTGATTGATAGAATTATCTGCATAGAAATTAAAAACATTTTTAGGAGACCCAATATTGAAAGATTAGGGACAAAATAAAAAATGTGTATATCAAAGACAAAAGATTATTGCCCTTAATTTATAAACAATAAAGAGTCCAATATTAAATGGCAAAAGAATATAAAAAGGAAGAACATAAATATATAATAATAAACATAGAAAAAACTGCAACCTTAGTAGTAAAAAAGAAATCAAAGATCAAACCAAGTATAAAATATCACATTCTGTCCATCACATTGGCAAAGCTAAAAAAAAAAAAAAAAGCACTGATACAACACTGATAAAAGTACACACATTGCATATTTTTCAAAGACCACTGGCCTAATGTATCACAATTTTTAATATAAATACTTTTGCCCCAATAGGTTCATATTGACAAATCTTAGAATTTATCCTGAGGTAATGAGAGATAGAGAGCACGTAAAAATAAAACCCTAAAGGTTCATATAAATGTGTTGATTTGAATACACTACAAGAGATCTTTGTTTGAAATTCTAGCAGGTCATTAAAACTATATTTTTAGGAAGCTAAACAAAAAGGATACAAAAACATGTTATGGTAGATTTTTATGTTTTGCAACAAGCTAGACCATAGTATGGTCACCGTATATGTGCTATCAGTGGTTTTCCTCTTGTATGCGATTATAGGTTAGCTTTACTTTCTTTTTTGAAATCTTCTAGATATTTGGCAATGGACAAGGTTTTGCTTCATTCTGTTTTGTTTTTAATCAGGAAAGCAAGAAAGTAGAGCATCCAGAGATGGATTAGGTGATATTAAAAGCAAATTATTTTTCAAACACCAGGAAACACTAACAAATGACACTCTGAAAATATTAAAAGTAAATTGTATAATTACAGAAGAGTATTTTCTTTTAGAAGCATTAGCACAAAATAAAGTTATATTATATATAACGTTATATATATTATATATAACGTTATATATATATATATAATAAATATTAGCACAAAATAATTAGAAGTGGATCCTAACTTGCCTGTGTATTAGGAGCATAATTTCGAGTCTTTACTGACTAGAATTTGTAACTTGGCTATTTCCCTTAGGGCAAGTTTAGCCTCCAAAAGTCCTATAGGAACTGCAAGTCCAAGAGGAACTGCAAATGCAAAAGAAAATGTTTTTGTCAAAAACTTTAAAAATTGATGAAAAACGAAGACATGTGGATGGCTAACTACATAAAAAACTCTCAGCTTTACTTACACTTTGAGGTAGTCAACTTTCTTTGTGTTTTTCTTTTTTGTTTGTTTTTATTTTAGAGAAAGAGCAAGAAGGAGAGGAGCAGGGAGAGAGAGAGAGAGAGAGAGAGAGAGAGAGAGAGAGAGAGAATCTTGAGCAGGCTCCACGCTCAGCGCAGAGCTTGAGACACGGCTGGATCCCACGACCCTGGGATTATGATCTGAGCCTAACTCAAGAATCAGAGGCTCAGGGGTGCCTGGGTGGCTCAGTCGGTTAAGCGTCCGACTTTGGCTCAGGTCACGATCTCGCGGTCCGTGAGTTCAAGCCCCGCGTCGGGATCTGTGCTGATGGCTCAGAGCCTGGAGCCTGTTTCGGATTCTGTGTCTCCCTCTCTCTCTGACCCTCCCCCATTCATGCTCTGTCTCTCTCTGTCTCAAAAATAAATAAAGGTTAAATAAATAAATAAATAAATAAATAAATAATAATTAAAAAAAAAAAAAAGAATCAGAGGCTCAATTTACTGAGCCACCCGGGTGCCCCAAGGTGGTCAACTTTCAAATTTCATTTCTTTTTTTGTTAACATTTAATCTGACTTTTCTGAAAACTAGCTTTCCATATTCCCAAACACAGGGCTTCTTTAGACCTCAAAAACGAATATTAAATCGTAAGTTCTCCCTGTTTGAGTGAGAAAGAGCAGTACAGTGGTCCCTCCTTATCTGTTGGGAAGATATGCTCTAAGACCTCCAGTCGATGCCTGAAACCACAGGCAGTACCAAACTATATACTGGTTTTTCTTATACATACATATCTAAAATAAAGTTTAATTTACAAGTTAGGTACAGTAAGAGAGTAACAATAACAATTAATAATAAAATATAACAACTATAACAACATACTATAATAAAAGTTATGTAAATGTGGTCTCTCTCTCAAACTATTTTATTGTACTACACACACCTTCCATCTCTCGTGATGATGGGAGATGACAAAATGCTTACGTGCTGAAATGAAGTGAGGCAAATGACAGAGGCCCTGTGATGCAGCATTAGGCTGCTACAGACCTTTTGACATTATGCATGAAGGGGAATCATCTGCTTACAGACCATGTTGACATCAGGTAACTGAAACCAGAGATAAGAAGGGACTACTATATATCTTCCTACAAGATATGGTACAAAACTCCATACTCTTGTTGGGTTTATTGTTAAGATTTACTATACCTAAATGGGTGATGTGTGGTGGATAGTTTATGAGCAAAGCCTAGTAGTAGGTAAGGTATCAATCTGAACAGGATTAAAAATAACAATGGTAGAATTTTGCTATAGAAGACATTTTGGGGGCACCTGGGTGGTTCAGTAGGTTGAGGAACCGACTCTTGATTTTGGCTCAGGTTCATGGGATCAAGTCCTGCATCAGGCTCTGTGCTGACAGTGCGGAGCCTGCTTGGGATTCTCTCTCTCCCTCTCTCTGCCCCTCCTCCCTCTCTTTTCCTCTCTCAAATAAATAAACATTTTTTTAAAAAAGAACTTTGAATCAATCCAAGGAATTTCTCTTGTTTTCAACTTTCACACAAAACTCTTCATAAAGTTGGAAGAAATATTTGAAGTGGTGTCAAAGCCCATATTAACTCTCTCAAATAAACATTTTAGTCAAATATATAAAATTTTTATAGATTCACTGTATGCCAAAATGTTAATTGCTCTTCATCAAAACATTGTAAAAGTGATGCTCCTTTTCTTGTTTTGCCCAGTTCTAAATTTGTACTGCCTAAACCAGTTGACTGCATCATCTTAATTTTAAATGCACCTTTTCTGTTATATTGTTTAGTCTCTGTTTGTTAGATTTTCTTGACTAACGTATTCTGAAGTTCTGTAAAAAGCATACATGTGCACACGTGCACGCACACACACCGTTTTGACACGTGCTAACATTCTCCATACATGCTAAAGCCAGTGAAATGGCAAATGGAGGGAGAAAAAAGAAACAAGAAAGGACAAAGAAATAAAACAAAAAATTGATCTCAGCGAAAACTGAAAGGCATTCCTACTGTTAAGAAAGCAAGTTCAGGAACATACGGCAAGAGACAGCTTTAATTTATATGATACATTTACGGAAGTGCCATAGAGGAGGTTAAACCACTGAGAGTACCTGGACTAGCCCCCTACGCACAAACATACTAATATTCTAATGTTGTGGGAAGGAAGATGCCTTTAGCTTTCCCCCCTCTGTAGAACTCGAGTAAATAATGCAAACTTCATATTTGAAAACAACAATTAATACATGTGGATGTTTCTAAACGTTTCATATCCCTCACCACATCTTAGCTTTTAACTGGCTAAGAGAAGTTCAAAAAGATTAACTTTTAATAAGTTAAAAGCAAAATCCATTAATTAACTGAAGTTAATTTAAAGACTTCTAAATTTTAACTTTAACTAGTGAATTATTTTCTAGTAACTTTTCCTGAATTATAGATTAAAAAATACAAAACCAGCACTTGCCCTAAAATCTAAAATCAGACTTGCTAATAAACCTTTACCAGTTCTCCTTGATCTTCAAGCATGTAGTAGATATTAATAATTTGCAGGACTGATAGATGTATACATGCAGAAATGAGGTACACACAAAAGGGTATTAACTGACAGCGTTTTTAACAGAAACACAGGTTCATTTAAGTAGATCTTTTTTCATAAATGTTTATATATATATGAATATGAATCAATAAATATGAATGCTTATTAAATTACTACATGATCAAGATATTTTCTTGGTAAGAGTTTATTTAAATCTGAGATATAATAAACTCAGTATGATTGTTGATAACTATAACATTTATAATTAATACATGTAATTTTAGGTGCAGTTTTCCGCAAATGATCATACTTAATTCACCACGTAGCCTTCCCATAATACACGAATGCATATCACTCTGTATCTTATTACCAATTAATTTCTATTTGATGACTTTTTGCTCAGATATGTAAGTGAAAATCACTTAAACATCAAAGCATGGAGACCAGAAAGACTGAATGGAAAAGGAAATGGGAAACAGTGGCAGAATGAAAGGAGAATTGGTATGAGGTAGTTCAGAGGGTAACTAGGGTTGGGAGAAGAAATTTAAGATATATACTACAATAATAAAGTAGAAATAAAATAAAGAGGAATAAGGTTTTAGTGAGGTGGAAAGATAAAAATAAAACTCAGAAGGGATCTTACATGAGATGATAAATGTAGGTAGGGAAACAGAACGGCATGGTATGTTCATCCCAAGAAAGGAAGTATAAGGAAAAATTCAGGTTTTGTAATGAGGTGTGAATTCAATTCCATGCTATTTCATTGTGTTTGCTTCTGCAGTTGTTTTTAGACATGGGAGCCTAAATTCCTGGTTCACTGCTCTCCTGCAACATTGCAGTCATGTTTAATCTTTTCTGTGATGACCAACTGCCATGACACCATTACACAAACTAGCCCGTCCAGCTTCACAGCTGCCATTAACAACATAGCCAACCCCAAATTCTATAAACACATTTGTACACACACACACACACAAACACACACACGTGTATGATTCACATGTGTACACAGTGGGCAAGCTTTCGTTTCTGCTACTGCCTTCTTCTTTTGCTTCTTCTCTTTCCTATCAAAAGAATGTTTTCAACAGATACTTGAATGAAGCTATGCAAAATCCATGTTTTCCCTGTCCTATCCCATGCTGCAACATTGTATTCTAAAGATCAAACAAGGCTCAAGGAACGTATATGCTAAACTCAAATTATTCACATCCAAAGTACTTTTGAAAAATGTGAAATAAGTTCTCAATTTGAAAGGACTCTAAATTGCACATCATTTTCATATGAATTTCACCTTTATGACAGTAAATTAAAATGAAAATCATACAGTGCATTTAAATCTACATTTCTTGCAAAATGGTTTCGAAAGTTTGCCACCAATGAATTATTTTCTTGATTAGCTTAAAGTACTATGAAACAGAGAAGAAAGAAAATAATTCTGGGCTTATATAAACATCTACCTTCAATAGCTTAGCAAGCAAACATTAACAAATACTTTACATCCTATTTACTTACAATAGTCCTATAAAACAATAAACCTCTGAAAGCAATTAGTTTAAATTTATTTTTCCTCCACATTGAAGCAGAAAGTATTTGTCACGCAAAAGTTAGCATTGAACTTGTATAATAATAGAGATTTACTGAGACAAGGAACAATGTTGATTAAAAAAATAAAAGCACTGAAATATACCCTAACATCTTTCCTGAAACACATGATAATAATTATCTTAGGAAAAGGTGGTGCTGACAGCAGCATAAATGATGCCACCAAATGGAGAGTTAATTTTATTTTAAAGGATTAAACCATAAATTACTTCTTTAAAATTAGTGAGAAAAAAATAGATCCCTCCTAAAGTCAATTTAATCAATTCGCAAGAATTTTGTACAAGAGAAAAAATTATTAGACCATAACATTCCAAGAGGTTATATGAAAATCATATTAAAGAGCCTGGCCACTCTTATTAAGGAACTAATTTAGAATATATACGACGGAATTTTCAAATATCTGTTTAATAACCTATATTCTAACATATTTCTTGCCATCTCAAGCTAGATTTTAAGAGTAAGTGGTTTGGATTTCCTCACGCTTAAAGATGGTTCTTTTTCAAAAATCTACTTCTAAATAAGAACTCTACTTTCTTGCTCGTTGGGGTATGTATGTTAGCATAGTCAAAGGACAGGAGGCATTTAGTAAATTCATGTTGACTAATATATGGTATCGTATTATTTGTTCACATTCTCTTTCTTCAGTGCCATTTGCTACACTTTCCTGAAGGTAGTATAGGAAAAATACACTATTTCAATGTAGAAGGTTTTCCCTTCTTAGGACTTGCTGTGGCCAAGGGAATGTGAACAGATGTGACCCATGCCATAACAGAAGTCTGACACGCACTTGTACAGCTCTGCCCCTTCCTGAGCTTCTGCTCTTCCATGAAAACACACAGGACAACAGACCCCAATGAGGCCCAACAGACTTGCCCATGACTGGGAGTAGAAATAAAAGTCTGTTGTCATAACCCACCTAGATTTTGGTGTTATTTGTTACTGTAGGGAAAGCTGACTATGCAAGATGCATCATAAATACCATAATTATTGGTAACTACTTAAAATGTAAGAGCATATATAGGCCACAGCTCAATTGCTAATATTATGCATCAGAAGTAAACATACTTTTTGTGAAAAGAAACCCAGAGTCTTCAACTCCTGTGGGTAGGGTAAGGAATCTGCATAGAATTAACAGTAGACTCTTAATCAGAGTAAATCTGTTCCTCCCAGCTAATTCTTGATTTACTCTTATGGGAGAAGATAGGAAACGAAGTTGCATTTTGAATGATGATACCAATTATGTGAAGTCTACACATTAAGACTGGATGCACTGATAAACCTGTACTAACTAACAATTGCAATTTGATTATTAACAAATGGTCCAAAATCACCTGCCCAAGTATGGGCAGAAAAAAGGTGGGTACAACCTTAAAAGGCAGTCACTACAAAAAAAGGCTTTTTACTGAATTGAAAAGAGAACAATAAAAACTCACTTTCAACCTACTTAAATGATGGCATTTAATTTCTTTTCAAATAAGGAAGAGCAGAACTAAGCAGGTGTTAATAAACATTAAAATAATTTATTACAAGTATGCTTCTTTGTTTCCAAAATCACTATAGTAGTTTCTCTGATAAAATCTGATTTGAAAAGTATTAATTTACATTTATATTTTTATGATAGTAATGTGAGAACAAGCACTAACTTATATTTACTAGCCCATTTATATTATAAAGAATTATCCATTGTGTTTAAAGATAATGGTGATTAAGACAGGTCTAGGACAGAATCAAAAATTATTAAATAGCTACAAAGCACCCAATGATTATTCTCAAGGTGAAGCACCTAAGTCCTGGACTTGGTTTTCTTCTAATGATAATATATTATGTTGAGATGTTGACCTTTATTTATCCAATGACTCCTGGTTGGAAGTAAGAATTAAGTCCATGGCCAAAAATGAGAAAAATTTGGCCCTACAGCACTATTTAGTGACCAGAATGATATTGGCTACAACTCTCAGCACATTGGGGCTCATTTAAAGAAACTATCCTATATGTAAATGAGCATTTATGGTGAGTGTATGCAAGAGGGTGGTGCAAACAACATTAAAAATAATCATTAAAATATCATTAAACATCATTAAAAATGAATTTATTCAAAAACTGTTTTTATGGATTCAACTTCTTCATTGAATTCACACAGCCCAAGCCTATGAATGAACGCATAGGTAGATAGGTAATTTCTCAACTACCAAGAAACTCCTCCAATCCATTGATAACTCAGATTTGGGGGAAATTATTTCTGCTATTAACTTGCCATCAGACTTGCCAACTAGATTTTCCATCTCATCCGCACATCAACTTTTTATTTTTTAAAGCCAACTATATCAAATCTCATCTGTTTTCAGAATGCCATGAAGTCTCCACCATAATGATAGGCAAATTATTATATAGTTCATAAGAATTTTGTAAATGTGCTCAATTCCATATCTCCTCCATCTTTTCCTCACCCCCATAGCCCTAATCCAGCAACTAATCTTGAATTGATGCCTTTATCTTTTGTACACTCATATGTCTTATATTTACTCCTGTTTATTTTTTTTCTTGTTGGAAACAGGTCATTTTTTTCTCATCAATCAAGAATTTTAGTGTTCATAACCTTCTCATCATGAATAAACCCTAACCTTACCACCTAAAATATTTTCTAATGTAAATATTACAGGTCTCAGAACAGAGCCCTATAGAGAGTTTCAGAGTTCTTAAGTGGCATTTTATTATGTACACCATCATCTGTAAACAATCAGGAAAACATAAAGGAGCAAAAAGTTAAGAATATACATATTATTGATCCTGCTTAAATTTGAGAGGCTAATATGTATGGACACAATACTTGCATTTTTATAATGATGAAGATGAATTTTTAAAATAACAGTTCCTTAATTAAAATCCCAACAAGACAGCATATTTGTAAATATTCAGATTTGAAATAATCAAAACAGTGAGACATACTTTCCCAATTTGCTTGCTATTTCATTTTTAGTATCTGAACTTTAGCAAAATTATGTGATGTGATTACTTGGACAACTTCCATGCTCTTAATATGCTGGTTTGATATAAAAATAAAATTCCTTTTTTTCAAAAATATGAACTATTATGTTTTCCTAATGATTTCACTGGCCAAAATACTTTTTCAGAACAATTTTATTTGCTGATGCTATTTTCTTCCATCGCACATTTTATTCTAAATCTACTGTTTCTGAAGAAAACGGGTATTTTTATTTGAAGTATTACATAATGTTCAATAAAGTTAAAATGCATTCATTGTCATATGAGAATCAACTTAGTACTGTCTATTCTAGAATTATTCTTTGTACTCTATTTCAAAATGAATTCTCACACGTGTAATGAATCTGCCTCAGTATTAAGAATTCGTTTTGATTACTGAAATTATTTTAAAGATGTTATTGATAAATCATGATTTTCATTTTAATTTACGCAAAAAACTTTATGTCCCCAAAATATTTTATACTTAAGTCTTGGAGAAATACACATTTAGATTCTTTTCTCCACACCAGTATCTTCCTACTCAACTCAATGCAGTTTAGTAATCCTTTCTTTTTGTGAGGACATTTGCTAGGTTACAGAACATTAAAGAAGATCAAGATGTGGTGTTTTCCCTCATGAACCACTCATAAGCTCTAGGGGTGACAGACACATACATATACATGCAACAAACATTATGTTGTAATGCCAAATCACAAGGGGGTGAATGACATGCTCTGGGAGCATTTCTTGAGGAAGGGCCAGCAGGGTATGCAAGCAATGCAGTTTCACAGGGATACTCTTAGAAGACATTCTTGTGCCAGATTTAGTGCTCTACTGTCGCCATCTTGAATTCCTATCATTTTTTAATAAAGAGCCCCACATTTTCATTTTGCACTGGGCTGGTCCTAAATATGAACTTGTGTGTATGACAACCAAGGGCAGATGGTGGACACTGGAGAAGTAGAGTAGCTCTAAGCTTCCCAGAATTGTTGATACTTGATTTTGGTCTTGAAGGTGAACTGGAATCCACAAAGAGATGAGGAGGAGAAGAGGCAAATATTCCAGAGAGAAGATATAGAACAAAGACATGAAAAAAAAAAAAACTTGCTTAAGAATAATAATTAGGGTATCACATCAAGGCAAGATGAAGTTAAAAGAATAATTTGTAATCGGATTTCCAAGGGCCTTAAAGGCCTAGCTAGTAGGTTGGATTGTATTTATATAAAAGTGATAACTTGGGGCACCTGAGTGGCTCAGACAGTTAAGTGACCAGCTCTTGATTTCTGCTCAGGTCATGATCTCACAGTTCCTGGGATTGAGCCCCACGTCAGAGTCTCCCAGAGCCTGCTTGGGATTCTTACTTTCCCTTTCTCTCTGCCCCTCCCACACAATTCCCCCACTTCTTTCTCTCTCTCTCAATAAATAAATAAACTTAAAAAAAGTGATGACTTTAAGCAAGGAAATGAAATGAAATGAAATGAAATGACATGACATGACATGACATGACATGACATGACAGCTGGTGCCAGGGGTGAAGCCGTGGAGATAGACTAGAGCATGAAACCTCTGCTAGAACATAATGGCAGAAATCTAGATAAAATAGGATGACAGGTTGTAGACAGCAACGGAAGTGGGGATGAAGAGATGGATATGCAAACAGATATTCGAGGGCACACAGTGTTTTATAAACAGATCCCACTATCTGTCTTTCATCCTTGAAAGACAGCACATAAGATAATTTCATCAGGCCCACTGAAATGGACAAAAATGATAATATACTTGAAGAATACTACAATTTTTTTTTGTTCAAAAGTTACTAATCATGTATAAATTAAAATGAGGCCACTGAAGCTTTATAGCAAAGGACTAGCAATTTTAACTAAAACCAAAAATGAAAAAGAATAAAAAATAAAATGCTGATCAAGAATCCATTAATCATACAAAATACAAACTATCTCTTCTGCACTCGTATACCTTTATCTATAGCACCAAATAAATCAACAAGCATACTATAAAGTCAAATTAAAGGCTAATATTAAAATGAGTTTGATATGATGGAATCAAATCAGTTGATTTATAATTTTTCATTTCTCATCTTATTCCTTTGAAATAGGAATATGATCATATTAAATAAGGAAATGACCCCTTTTATATGTCCCAGAGAAAATAAAAAATCTGTATTTTTCCAAATACAGATCTGAAGAGAGACACTGCATATTTTACTTTGGGCTAAAAAACTTAGTTGGAGGGGACATCTGGCTGGTTCAGTCGGTAGAGCTTGTGACTCTTGATCCCGGGGTCATGAGTTCAAATCCCACGTTGGGTGTAGAGCCTACTTAAAAAACAAAATCAAAAACAAAACTTACTTGGAAACTACTTAATATGACTTTTTAGATGGAATTTTTCTGATATTTAAAAATTTTTTTTTTTTACATTTATTTACTTTTGAGAAACAGAGTGAGACAAAGTGTGAGCGGGGGAGGGGCAGAGAGAGAAGGAGACAAAGAATCTGAAACAGGCTCCAGGCTCTGAGCAAATGGTCAGCACAGAGCCTGACATGGGGCTCGAACCCATGAACCATGAGATCATGACCTGAGCTGAAGTTGGACGCTCAACGTACTGAGCCACCCAGGCACCCCTTTCTGATATTTTTCAAATCAAACTATTATGCTTTCTTTTGTTTAATTTTATAGCTACCATGTAAAGAATGTGATAATTACAGAAGTATAATAATTACAAAATAATCTTTGCTGAAGGTATCAACAGCACATAGTGACTTTCACAATGTAATGGGATTTACAAGACATTCAAATCAGCAAGCTACTATCTCCTAAGTATTGTCCTTTACCAACTTCTTTTCTCTTTTTATAAATCAACTTCTTTTCAATCTTAAAATGCTGCTTATGATTGTTATTTTATCAATCATTTTTATCAGGGTTCTTAAGTATTTTAAAAATGACTATAACTTATTCATAGCCAAACTGTATAGGTACTCTTTTGTAATATTGAGCCATCACCAAAATCTATAAAGATTTGCCCTTGAGTAATAAAATGTTATTTATTTTTTTCAAGTTTATTTATTTTGAGAAAGAGAGAGAGAGAGGGAGGGGCAAAGAAAGAGAGAGAGAGAGAGAGGGAGAAACCCAAGCAGACTCTCGCTGTCAATGCAGAGCCCAAGGTGCAGCCCAATCCCCCGAGCTGTGAGACCATGATCTGAGCCGAAATCAAGAGTCAGGCGCTTAACTGACTGAGCCACCCAGGCACCCCTAAAAGGTGTTACTTTTTTAATTGCATGAATATCTCTCATCTATATGGAATTATAAATAGTCTGCTATAATATACCCCAAGACCACATTTGTCTATAGGGAGATAGACAAGAAGGAAAATAAAAAAAATAGTACCTGACTTCAACAAGCCTATAATTCTTGAATTTGAAAAAATTCTGTGTAGATAAATTAATGAATTGATTGGTTTTATTTTTTTTTAATATACTTCACCTTATGTATTCCATTTCAAGGCCTTCCCTTCTTTGACATATTTCAAAGAAAAAGTTCCCCATAAATGGAAACACTGGAAGGAGTTGGAAGAGCCGCACAGAAAGACCCAAAGATAAGTGGGAACCAGAACTATGGAGTCTAAATGTGAATTGCAGGCATGAGGTAGTGTGTATGTGTGTGGTGAGTGGGATGGGAGTGTTACAAGAAAAATGGGTGGGAAAGTAAACAAGAGCTAATCATAAAGGATCTTGAAAGTCACACTAAGGGATTTAAATTTTTGAACCACTCATATCTGAAAGATATTGAATTGTTCAAATAACAAAACAATGTTTTGAATAAGTATCATTTTAAGGGTGTCAGGTTGAAAAACACATGACAGAGTACTTAAAAAAGCCTTCTACATTTCTTTCCCTGCCTCTTCCTATCAATTCTTATTAAAAAAATAGAATAAATGAATCCACTGGAATATCTGCAATACAAACAATTTCCTTAAAAATTATATTGGGTCTTGAGAGTCTTTGGAAGAAACTCTAAGCTGACTTCTGGGGTAAATGATGGAAAACTTAAAATATTTTTTAACCAGTCCGTATTAGAGCCGTTTATTGCACCGGAACAGGAATGAATCAAACAATTCCCCTAGACAGATATTTTAGATAAAAGTAAATAATTATATCCCTTTATTGATGGAGAAAAATGACTCTAAGAAGAGAGTGGTTTCAAGGCCACTGAAGTTAAGCAACATATACTTAGGTCACATACAAGGCTGGATCCTTGAAAACACATTAGATTTATTTCTAACTCTTCCTGCACTGGGAAAATCTGGCCAATAATAAATTCAGAATACACAGTAATAAAGAGCAGGAAAATAACATTAAAAATAAGTATCAATCCTTAAACTGTAACAGGAGGAATGTAGATGAGATATGAAAAAATAGTTCTTCCTCTCATTAGGGCAGTTAAACATTAGAATAGGTTATCAGGTAAAGTCTCTGTAGACTCTTCTCTTCAAGGTTTTTAACATCAGGGATGCAGCCATTTATCTTGAATCGTTAAGGTAAGTCCTGTCTGCAGGCAGGTGAAGGACTAAATGACCTCTGAATTCATAAGTCATAAGTTACTTGTTACCAGCCGCCCGATTCTAATCTTCAGGCAGGGTTTGTGTGGGATTTTTTTTTTTTTTAATTCAGAAGTGACAATTAGCAATGTTACCTGCTACAAATTAAATATTTTCTAATTTTAACACATGAAGAAATTGTATTGAAAGTGTGTGGATCACAGATTAAGATCACCGTTTGTAAATATAGCCAGAATTAAGTTTTAGAGAAACTATCCCTTAGGTTCTAGAAGAATAAGCATTATAGAGACAATTTAAAATTTTGTCATTTGGGATGAGATTGGAAATACGAACAGGCATTTATGAGAAGAGTGCAGGAATGTTATTCTTGAATAGTATGATAAAATTTATATGAGAAATGTTTATGGTACTTTCTACATTGTGATTAATTTAAACAGATACTTAAATCTCTCCTTTCCTTCATTGCTCTCCATCTAGATCATGAAAAAGTTCAATCCTGTTAGGCACAGATGACTTCAAGGGAAATAAATTATGTTAATCAAAACAGCAAAGGATCAATAAACAAATGAGCACACAGCATAGATAGTGTCATTCGAAAAGGTACAAAGATTCATCTTACTCTGTTATCATGATTCTATGTAACTCTTTCTCTTCATTTCTCACCTCTGGAAACTAAGCATTGTCATGCATGACAGGTAAAAAATAAAACGGTATTTTTAGTGCAACATATAAATTCTAAAGTGAACCATAACATCTTTACTTGAAGAAAGATCTAATATGTACACTGTGTGTACATACATACTTTTTAATCATGTGAATATATGCTGCAAAATGGTTTTTTTTTTGAAAAAACTTTTTCCTTAGAATTTCCATTTGAAAACTTTCTTTTTTTAAATAAAAATTTGTTTTAAAAAATGAAATGTGGACAATTAGACTGACACGTCATCAGGCAGTGATTATGTCTTGGTTATACAAATAACATTTCATAATACAGGTATTCGAAAAACTTCATTGTTAAAATGAAAGAACAGACCCAACTGCATTGCTTTAATGCAAGATTTTATAGGTTCAGAGAACAAAATGTGCAATAAACTCTATTGCATTGACCTTCCTCAGAAATAACACTTGTAAATATTTTTAGAACAAAATTTCCACAATTTGCAAATACGGCCTAAACTTAGGAAATGAATTTTTACCTATATTCAAAAGATACTCAAAGGCTGCTCCAAGTGAGATCATGTTGGTCCTTACATATCACAATTCTTACCATTTAAGGTAAACAAAAAATTTTTAATGAAAATGTTGCTTTGGTTTACAGCCAGAATAGAATAATAAATTATAATCTCCCTCTCTAAGTTAAAATAACACTTTATTTCAATAAATTTAATCAAAGTTAAATTACTTTTAAGAAGTTATGCCCTTTGCCCTCCAAAACCAACAAACCTTTCATACCATAGCAACCTTACAAATTTTTAATTTTTTACTGAGAAAAAATATAAATAATGCTTTAAGTAAAATTAAACTAAACACTTCATGCAAGGACACCATCAGTCATTGGATATATCTGGAGATCATCTACAAGTGATAAGAAAGTATATTCTGCCTTGTATTCATTATAGATTAGTAGAAGTTTTAATTTTCTGGGTTGCAATGTTTAATTGACAAAAACAAAAAGAACACAGTAAAGGACTCATGGCAGTGACCGGTCAGAGACTTAAGATTTCTTCTTTTCTTCTTCTTTTTTTTTCCCCTTTCTGTTTTGTAACCATGGTAAAACAATAGAAGTGAACTTTCCCTGAACTTTTCTCTTTAAAGGCCTGGGTCCACATTGACCCAGCAGGGCAAGCTGGAACCTGATACTATCAACCCGAGGGCTGCTAAAGCAATCAGGTTCAACAACAACCATATATGTTCCCTAATGTCATTTTGCCACAAAGCCAAAGCAAAAGCAAGCTATTTCTAGTAAAGAATGTCTTTCTATTGTTTCAGAGATTAATTCAATAGTCTAAACTTGCATAAAACATGGACTAAATGATAGACTACAGAAATATATTGCTGTTCTCTTATACTTATATCAATACCAAAGTTTATTTGTAGATAAGTCCCAATATTGCAAGAAAATAAAAGCTCCTAGAAGGATTATTAATGAACAGATGACTTAAATCTTTATTGTTTTAGGTTATCTTACATTTAACTAACTCATTTTGCATAATTCTCATGGTAACCTGTTTTAAAAGGTAACACTGCTTAAGAAATATTTTTCCTATTTTTCTACAGGCAATTAAGGTAAGAAAACATAATGTACTAAATCCACTAATTAAGATATTTGTTATTTCTAAAACCATAATACGATAAATAAGAATTAGGTGGACTATAATAACACTATTTCCACCTCTTTTATTCAAAGGAGTGTTGGCATTTCTGTTTTAAATCCAGTTTTCAAAAATTTACAATTGTATAACAAATTATTTTTCAAAATTGTGAGTATATCCAGAAACAAGAGAGAAATATAATTTCTAATATTCACAAATAAGCATTTTGAAAATCATTCAGGTTCAGCCTTTCTCATCCCCTAATGTTAAATTACAGTATTAAAAAATTTAGTAAGGATGATGTAATAACAAGGAGAAGTTATTTCATCATTACATGACACGCTCTCAAATGTCTATATAAATACTTAAAATAAATAGCATGTATATCACGTATTAACTATTATCAATTACTTTCAATTGCTAAGACCAATGCTTAAATAGATGCTCAGTTATATGATTTCCTCCTGAATATATCCCCTATGGGCTTTATAGAACACTTTAATAGAAACAGTTTCAATGGTTCCAGTAGTAGCGATTGTATCACGTGGATGAGGTCTTTGTTACAGTTAACAATAGGTCGCAGCATATCAATAAGAAGGAACCAGAATTGTACCCAACACATAATAGGAGTTCAAAAAAATATTAACTCAGTGAAGAAATAGAGACAGTTCCAGAAAATCCAGGACATTAGCCACTATAAAAACAATTGTCCTTAAAATGGTAATTTTCCAGAATAATATAAAAAGATAGTCCTTTTTTGAAAAGTAAAACCATGTTTAAAACAACTTTCTTTTTTTTTTGATACATCAGTTCAAGTAAGTCAATTATGAGTCACCATTCCCTTGGGTAGGTGTATGCATTTAGGTATAGTAGTATATATATTTTACAGATGGCTAGACTAAATACAGACAATAAGAGATCTTGTCCCAATTTATTAAATATATATGGGATTCCTTAGGAAAACACAAGTTTAATATTTCATCCAACTCTCCTTAGACTGACTTTCCAAGCAATAATATGAATAATATCACTAAATGTGCAGGTTTAAATCTAAATTGACTTTTAAGTCTGTCTTTAATACTTACAACAAATATATAGGGTATCAATGAGGGACATTAAAATTTAAAATGTGGACTATAACATAGAAGGGATAGAAAGAAGAACATGGAACCAAGAAATAAAATAGGCAGAGGAACTACCAGCCGAATGATTACCCAGCTTTTGAGGTTTTGATGGTGGGTTCATTGATTCTCTCTTCCCCCAGTTGGAGAACATAAGAAGGTAAGACTGAGTTTACTGATGAAGAAGGGAAAGTTAACATAACTGGGATACTCACTGTGTACCAGATGAGTAGTATATCTCATCGCACTTAAATTCCAACAGCCCTAGAAGGCAGATATTAATATCTCCATTTCTTAGATGAAAGCTGAGTGGCCCAACAACATGACTCATGAATTTCAGATCTTTGTGTCAGACCCATGTATCTCTGATTTCAAAGCCTGTGTTTATTCCATTATAACATGGTGCCTCTGAATAAGAGACAATAGATCATTTGGCCATGGATCAAAAGACAAAAGTTACCACTTAGTAGATGTGTAACCTTGGCAAGCCACTTAACGCTCGTTTGGAATCCACATATCCCCTTCATTAACATGTTCAAGGGATGTTAGAACAGATAAAATTTTTAAATCTGAAGTAAACTCGTCAAAGAAGCCAATATTATCATGACATGGCTAATAAGAATATGAACCGTGAAAGCAAAGGAACAAGATAATTCAGTGTGTTCTGTGATTTCTAAGAGTATATTCTCCCAATTTAAAAATGGGGTTTTCTAGGGGCGCCTGAGTGGTTCAGGTGGTTAAGGAACCAACCGTTGATTTCAATTTGGGCTCAGGTCATAATCTCATGATTTGGATTTGAGATCAAGCTCTGCTGCATCAGGCTCTGTGCTGACAGTGCAAAGCCTGCTTGGCTTTCTCTCTCCCTCTTTCTTTCCCTCCGCCACACATGTGTGCATGCATGCTCTCTGTCACTCAAAAGAAATAAACATTTTTTAAAAATAGAGTTTCCTATATTTGTGCCACAATCTTCACCCCATTTCTACTTTAATGTTACTGTTCTTCCTCGTACCCTGCCTGATTTCACTCAGTAAAGGCATTATACAGGAATTTTAATAGCTGTCAATACCTACGTGTTGGTGAATATGGAGTATATAAAGAAGACTATTTTCCCATGAGAAAAGGATATTCAGTAGGCTATATAAGGGACAACTTTTGGTCTAGTGGGAGAATTGATGGACTCCAAAGAATAAATTTCTTCGGTTGTTTTTTCATAAAAAGGCAAAAAAATTTTAGTTCTTAGACCTAAAAACTTGTACCTCATAATAATTTCTAGATCAGCTTAAAAATGAAATTGATGTCTACTTCATCAATGATTAAAACACACTTCTGGGAAATTGGAAATGGTGTTTTCCCCTTTCTCAAGGTCCAAACCCATCTTTCCATTGGTCTACAGAACATCTGGATAGTTCACAAGCACTTCAAATTCAACATGTTGAAATAAACTTCTTTCCTTTCACCCTAAACCTGCATTTCATTACCTACTGAAGCCCCTATATCTGTTAATAAACCACCATGTGTACCATCACCCAAAGCCCAATCCAGGGATCATCGTAATTCCTCCCTCTTCCTTTAGTATACTTTCTACTTCTCAACTCAACGGTCACCAGCTTCTATTGATGCTACCTATGGTATTTCTCAATTCACTTTCTTCTTCAGTCACATTGCTTCTGCCTTATCTCAGACCCTTCCCCTTCTGTTCCTGTAGTGTACAGACCTAGATGTGGTCTACACAGTAATAGCATTCCAGCCCCTTCAGTGCACTCTGCAAATCTTCCAAAGCGCACCAAATTTCTTATCATAGCCTACAAGACCCTTTAAGATCTAATGCCTCAATTCCTTTCCAGTATAATATCTCAAAACTTTCCCACCCTCACTCAGTACCTAATTACTTTCATATATCCATGCTTTACAGATGCTAATCCTTCTGCCAGGAATGCCCTTTCCTTCAATTGTCCATAGGAGAAACCCTAGGCCAATTCACACCAATTTCTTCCCTAATCGCCCCACGTGCATGCATGTGGCTCACCAGCTTCCATCCACTTCCCAAATACCATGGACTCAATTACAATATTTGCCATGTTAATATAATAATCTATATATCATTTCTGACTAGTCACACAAAGCATTTGAATGCAATAACTATTTTCTATTTATTTCCATTTTTCCAGAATTTAACACAGTCTAGTTACTAGCAGGAAATTAATACTATATTTTCTGAATGAATTAACTGAAGAAGGAACAAAGCAATAATTTCAAAAAGTATATATTATGCATTAAGTTACTGGAAAAATAGTAAAATACAGTAACCATTTTTCTGGAAAGAACCATTCTTCATCAAATTAAGAGACAGAAAACATTAAGGATTTACCTAAAAAGATTATTTTATTGAATAATAAGTATATATGTAATGCCTACCATATTTAAAATATAAAATAAACGAAAGCAAAACAACACAGAATGTTATGTGCTACAAAAAAAATTTATTTAAAAACTCTTTTAACTGTCAATCAAATAATACAAAATATTAAGTCATCATTGCCCTTTAAAATCCTTTCAACAAGAATTCCCTAATTGTACTTTCACTTTATCTCACTGTACCAGTAAGTAAATAAATTAACAAAATAGCTTTTATCACACAGAATAACCTTTTAACTGAGGGATTATCTCTGGTTTATTTTTCATTTCTTTCACTGCAGATAGCAGTTCATGCCTCATTGATTAGTTTGCTAAGGTGGTGACCAGAAATGAAAACACAGTCTCCCAGATATTGCAAGGACCTGGGTGTGTAATCACCCACACGCACATGCACAAAAGCACAGAGCACCATACACACACACACACACACACACACACACACACACATACACACACACACACACATTCATTCTACGCCTCTATGCCTGGCATTTAGTTTCTAAGAAACCAAAAGTCAAGTATTATAAATACTTCATTTCTATCTTCCCATGCTCACATATAACTCTGTCTCTGAGATTTACTTCTCACAAATACTTTTTTATGAAGTTGTACTTAAGTTTTTTATTTAACCGCTATTTAAACTGCTCATTTCAGGGCAACTTTCAGGGAAGAGGAATGTAAAGACAACAATCTAGTTTCCTCCAGATTCCTGCTGTTTCTGAATGTGGTGTTTGGTATGTCTTTGAATGCACCTACACTTGCGACTTGTCATATTGATCACTAAGCTCATCATTTCCAGTCAGATCTTTAGGTCGAACGTCCCTTTCCTTTATTCAGCCAAAAATATCTGAAATTATCAATGCAAAAGAAATTTAAACAAAAAGAAATCACAGAAACCAAGTATGACAGTAAGTGGTAGAGTAATCAGAACCAGGGGGAGTAAGCCATTCTGACCTGGCCTTCTGCCACTCAGGACTGTTGAATTCTGTGCCCTGATGTTTAAAAAAAAAAAAAAAAAAAAAAAAAGTCATCGATCACCTAGCATACACCAGGAGAGAATAAACACAAGTTTGAAGAGTTCAAAACCCAGAACAAAAGAAGAGGAAAGAGATGATACAGACTCACATGACAAATGAACGCTTTGAAAAGAGATTAGAACAGAACAGAAATTTTAAAACATTTTACGAAGGGTAACTGAATAAAAGATTAAGTTTATTCTTTCCACTTCTGAGCTTAAAAATAAAATGAAGAGTATTTTGGCCAGACAGAAGGAAAAGAGTTACAACTTACTCGATTTATCAAGGATACTATAAAACAGACATTGGCATTGGTACAGGTCTTAGCTCATTCACTGCTGAGGACTCTTTCCAATCTGAAATTCTGTTACTCCCTTCACCATAGCCCACTCTCCATCTCCTAGTCCACTTGGCTATATATTCAAATCTATAGTTTCTTTTTTACTTCGTTTCCTATTTTTTTAATTGGGTGCTTGTTTCCTTAGGCTTTTATGTTACCCTGATAACTGGCTGTTCTGCCAAAATTCCCAAGGACTATCTCTCTTACCCATTTGCTTTTAGTATAAAGATCATCAGGCAAGATGATTTTAAGAAACAGCCAAAGCAAGCTTTAGTTCAAGTCCTGCGTCTCCACTTAGCAGAGCTTTCTTTCTTGTTAATGATCTGCCCCTTCCCATTGATATTTAAACCCATCACCTCCCCATCCACACTTTTCAGTATTTTGCTTTCAACAAATCAACCAAACCCTGCAGAATTTAATTGATAATTAAGGTTAAAAGCTTAAATTATGAGCATTTGCATTTAAAAGAGGCTCCTTCTTCTGTGTGAATGCAACCTCTACCGCTATTTCTTAAGAAGAAAAATAAATGAAACCTTTGAAGGCCACCTTTGAAAGGTTGCCTTTGACCTAATATTAGAATGGCTTGCTTCATCATAGGATTTGGTACTCAAGGAACGTCACAGTTCCCATATCTTAGTGCACTGTCTCCACTCCTCTTCTTTAGGCCTTTCGGCCCCTTTACAAACTTCATACCCAAATTCTCACCAACTGATGATATCTGAGTTCATATTACAATTTCATGCATATATAAAAGACACACAAAAATTACTTGTTGCACTGGAGTTAAATGCATAGATATCTTCCAGAAGTCAAAACTGCCTGATATTTTCTGTTCTGTCCTCACATCCTCCACACTTCATATGTATTGTGCCATCATTGGTATTTTCCTCTTGGGTAAGGGAAGAGGTAATAGCTATCCTTCTATCAAAAACGGATTTAAAAAGTGACCACCCCAGGAAGCATCCCTGAATTATATTGACTGCTGCACCCTTATTTCTGTATTTGTCTTTGCTGCTTATTCATTCATTCAACATTTGCTAAAGTGTGTGTCCTGGGGAAGGTGCTGGGCAGAGAAAGACAAAAAATAAATAGATAAATAGGCTATTTAAAATGGTGCCTTTAGAGTAGACAGGAAAGACTTCTCTAAGAAAGTGAGGTTTGAATACTAGTATATTAATATATATTCCCAGCTATGGGACTAAAAGAGTAAAGTGTTCCAGCAAATGGATACTTGAATGCAAAGGACTTTACTTGGAACAACACTGGTCTGATCAGGAAACAAAGGAAAGCCAGTATGACTAGAATCAGTATGTAGAGGGGAGAAGAGAAAGTGATAAACTCTGAGAGGCTGGCAGTATAAAAAGTTTGGGTTTCTATTGACCTATCAATAATATTTATTTGTGTGCTCTCTTATTAAGTCTTAAATCTTTTCCTCTGCACAGCACGCTTTTCCATTCTCCAAATATGATATATTCTCTCTCTCAGGCAAAAGACACACCTTGCTGCCCTATTTTCAGCCACAATGTCTAGTTCAAGGCTCAGCTCAAAATCATGTTTAACAAATGTGTTTGACTAAGTAAATTAGAATGTAATATAAATGGAAACCATTCATTTAAAATTCCAAAGCACTCCACAGTGTTTAAGTTTTCAGATTCTATAAAGAATACTATCTGTATTTTAATGAAATATGAATCCTTTGCCTGCTAACTACTCCTTGATGTAAGGATTACAGCACAGCCAAAGGTACATTATACAAATGTCTATATTTAGTCTTCCTTTGTCAATGCTTTGCTATCCATGTAAAAGATCAAGATCAACATAAAGGTAATAAAGTGATACATAATAGCACACGGTTATGTTCTCTGTACTTTACTTATCAGTTCTAAGATGTCTTTATCAAAAGGTTCACTTTCCTTCAGTAGTGACTTTATATCAGGCTGTTTCCCCCCACCACACCTGTCAGAATGTTCCTACACCCAGATAAATGTAACTGCTATTAGGTACTGAAAGGAAAATGTAAATCTGCTTTATATAATGTATTTCTCTTGATGATCCACAGCTACTTCCTGTTATAAATAACTGTACAGTGAATAATAATAGCAACACTGGTTGGAAAAACTAAGAAAAAGTAAACTATGGATATTTAAGAAACAAATCCACCACACACCCTCACATGATGAAAGTAAAACTTGATTTCCAAATTGGCGAGTGATAAAATATGATTTCACTCTAGTATAAATGTTCAGATATTAGGCCTGGTGCCCTTGTAATACATTTGCCTAATACCACAGTAAATTCTTTCATTGTTTTTCCCCAACTAGGATGACAACCATCTAACCTACATAATATTAAGCAGACATTTAGTTCCACTGATGTGAACAGCCAAGAGATTAATGCTGACAGAGTTAAATTACACAAGAGTCAAAAAATGTGATCCAACAATACAATTATAATTATCACTAGGGGAGGTAAAAGATGAACATATTTTCATCTACGAAGGGCTCTGTATTAAAGGGCCAAACACTTAAATGCCACTTACACTCATTTGGTAACTAGGGGTATTCCAAATTCTATAATTGTATGACTTTGCATAACATTAAAAGCAGCTTGGTATTAAAGGCTTCTTATATCAATTTTACAATTAAGGGTCAATCTCTGCTTTTCATTTTCAACCACTATTTCAAAGGAACCAAAATAATGACCAGAGTCATGTGAAGATTAAAAAAGAACTACTTACTTTCTCCCAATTTTGTTTCACTAAACCTGCAGTGCAAATTAATAATTTTTAACTTAGATTGCTATTTTGTGATATCTTAAAATAAGTCAGAAATTCTGACAAATTTTTCTTCTTTAATTTTTTTTATAAAAAATACATAATATCTCCTTTAAGATTTTAGATTAAAGTTCTTAACAGTATATCAAAGCATTTTACTTATTGATGAGTATAATATAGACACTTAAGGTTATGAATATATACCTGAATGCTTTAATAATCCTTTTGAGCAGTGTATGTATTATAGCAATATTTATTATAGGGATAAAATTAGAAAATAAGCTCAAGCAATTATAAGCCTACACCTTTATTTTTACTCTAGTATATAAATCATTATTCTGAATAATTTCTATATTAGAAAGACTATTCCTTAGCAGTATGCAACCAGCATGTGCCATGTTCTATAAATGAGTTTCTATATTATATATATTTTATACATAGGGAACACAATTGGGATGAAATTGAGGAAACTATCTTCCTTTCAGCTTTTCTTAGTGACATGGTAGATGACATTACAAAGTTCAAACTTTTTGTTTTGTCTTCATCACGCTACATTCCTCCACCTTGAAGCTTGTTGAACCTGCTAATGAATGCAGACTTCCTATGGGGTTTTACATCTTTGGATAGAGAGATAAGATTGCTTGTTTCTTTATTTAAAAGAAAATAATTCATGAAACTCTATTCCTTTTTAATAACTACGAGATGGAATCCTTTATATGTAAAATTCCAATGGTTTCCCAATTGCAGCCTCTTGTGTCTAAATCATACTGAGCATCAAAGAAATCCTTTATTTAATAGTTTTCTTGATAGGAAATGGGTTGGAAGGGGCATATTCCTAGAAAAGTATCACTGTAAGAAGCATGGCTTATATCAATGTAAATATTTTCATTCATTTAAAATGATCTCCAAAACAAAGATACATCATTTTCTCATTTATCATTTCACCTTCTTAGAAACAGTAGTTGTAAAAATGTTGATGGAGACTTGAAACTCCAGTCCTACAATATCATTCAGTTTCACAAGATGAGGAAAGAGGTTTGGATTTTGAGTTAGGAGTTACAAATTTCAGTGTTTGCTTGTTGCTGTGATCTGAAAGTTTCTGGCCTCAGTGCTTGCACCTATACAATGGATTTAAATATATTAGTTCCTGGTGTTCTCCAAGTGAGTAGTACGAATTTGAGGGTATGGGCAGCAAAGAGTAGGAGGGTTCTGATCACCCTTCCCTCAATGCTTGGGTGCTGAGCTAGAGACAGAATAACTGCTATTTGGAGATTTTGTGAAGGAGTGACAGGATTGTATAAATGCCTCTGTAAATGGGAAAAGCTGAGAGCTCCCAGCTTTGTTTTCAACTTTTCCCACAGATTAGGGCATCAAAATCAGAGAAAAGCCATACATTTATCTATCTTAAATAAAATGAAAGCTACTCAGATGTCTTAGTAAACTTGATACCCCGAATATTGCTGTCATGCTTTAAGACAGAATTTCAGACAGCACAGATAAATAGGTATCTGAGCAGTAATGTTGAGAAGCTCTTTTGATGTTGACTTGCATTTGACACAGTAACTAAACTTGTAATCATTACTGAACAGAAGATTCCAATATTGATAGTTCTTTTTCACATATGGCATATAGATTTTATTTTTAAGCAAGGTGTATTTGTTTAAATTTATTTGGTAACCCCACACCAGTCCTCCCTGTTATGTCACAATTTAAACGACAGATTTCTATTTTGAATTTTTTGTTTTCACTTTCCTTTCAGAATGTTTTGATGGGCAGGAACAATTCTTACATTCAAGTGAAGAGTCCCTTTGGCATTAAAAAAATATCTTGCATGCATTCACTCAGAAATAAAAATCCCTATCTAATGAGAACTATTTCAAACATCTTAATTTTCAATAGTAAAGGCAGCAAATATAGAAAGATTTGTAGCCTCAAAAAATTCTAAGGGGTTTATGACTGTATTTACCCTGTTTAGCTCAAATGAAAAGTAATTTGAAAACCTTCCCCCCAAAAACGATTCAAGTTTTCTAAACTTGGACAACTCCACCTGATGATCCTCAATGAGGCAAAACTTTTTGTTAAATGGTCTTTTCATGTATGGACCAATGTAATTACTTTTACAATGATTAAAATTAGTATATTAAATGCATGCCAATTTAAATCCCAAATTACTCCCACTGACCAACACAAAAGCTTGAAATCATCAAAATTTAAATAAAACCTGCTTGGTCACTTGCTGTTCAAAATAAGTTGGGAGCACATTTGAAATTCTGCACACACACCATATATTTCCTTTCTTAATTTTTTTCTTATTTTCCTAAGTAAATCAATTATTTCAAAGTCTGTTGAATAGACTATTAATTACCGATATCTAATAATATATGGAAAATTTTCTTTGTTTTAATAACAAATGAAACAAATTAACTACATTATGCCTGGAGTTTTAAACACAGAAAAAAATGTGAAAGAATTTGTAACTAAAATTCTACATGATTTATGGCCATTTTAATTTTTAAAAGAAAGTCTCAATTAGCTCCAATAAAGACCATATTAGAGGAATAAAAATCTTCATATGTTTGACAGTTTCAAACATTCGTCTTACAATTTTTTCTTCATCCATGAATCTTTATGTTACAATAAAGGTCAACCGAAACTAACTATAACTTCTGGATTAACAAAGGAACAATTCTCTCCAACAATTCCACCTGTAAATGGAGAACCTCTAGCAGGGGCTGTTACAACTGGCCAAGAACGCCAGGAGTGACCAAAACATATGCAGTCTATGTGTCCTATAAAAAGTATTTAAAAACAAAAATTTTGAAAATAACTCTGTGATGATTCGGAAATGAAATCAGTATAACAAAAAGGACTTGAACATTTTCCAGCAAAATCATAATACAAGGATTATCTCTGAAAACCATGTTTATACAAAGGCATCTTCATTGCTACAGCTGTAACTGTTTTGAGCAACGTAGCCTTTAAGAAAATGAAGCCAGATTCAGCTGAGTTTCAAAAAAAAGATGAAAAAGAAAGAAAATAAATATGAATTGACTTGAATATGAAATTCTAACTTTAAAACTCATCTTAGGAACCCTAATTTGATTGAAGCGTGCATTGGCCCCTTCTCTTATCCCACTGTATTATTTTACTTCTAATATATAAAGAAAAATACCTTTGTACCTTTGGCACATTCACAGAATAGTTGATCAAACTGCATAAATATAAACTATATAATGTAGTTAGAAACAGATGGAAATAAAAACTAAACATACAAATTCAGTACATTGTGACAATTTGCAACTCTATTGGCATTAAAGTACATATGATACAACATTACAGCAAAGTTGAAGTCAGTTAAATCTTGATGTTTTCTAAAATGTTTTTAAATATTTATTTTCTCCAGAAGTATTGTGACCTCTTATTTGCACATATAAATTTGACTTTGGTCAGTGAATGTTCTTTATATAAATTGGTTAAGATAGAATTGATATTATCTATTAGAGAAATGAGCTCCTTAATTTATCACAATATTTAAGATGGCAATGGTCATTGAGATAAAGCAAAAATGTAGGTATTTTGCTTGGATATTGTTCTGAAAATAAATAGTATAAATTTAAAAATCGTTAAAGGAGACCTAAAGAAAGCGTGTTTATGCATGATGGGTTTTTAGAAAGTTTTATGATCTCTAACAGTTGTATTACATGTTTTTGTTCTGTTTTATATAGATATACTTTGTTCCACTAGGTATTTGCAAATATGGGTTATATTAGAGTGGTTTATCTTTTTGGATAATGAATTTCTTTGAGAACCTGTTGAAGGTTATATACCCTTCTAGTCAGTAAACATATGGTCATATGCCCAAAATTGGGCATGCAATGTCAAAGGGCTTCCAAGATACCCACACCCCAGAACCCCAGCTAGTCCAGGACTCTGTCATGTGTATGCCTCTATTCTACTTAGTGCATAACACACCTGCATACCTACACCACCTTAGGTGAATAAACTGTGTTTTCTCCCAGCTTTATTGACATATAATGTTATATAAATTTGATGGGTACAACTTAATTGGATATACATATATATTGTAAAATTATTATCATAATAAGGTTAATACATCCATCATCTCACATAGTTACCTCTGTGGAGGAGGGGGGGAAACTTAGGACCTACCTCTTAGCAATTTTCAAGCATGGAATACAGTATTGTTAACTACGGTCACTATGCAGCACATTAGATCACCAGAATTTATTCATTTTATAAATGAATAAATGACAGTTTAATAAACTACACTTTGTTTCTGTTTTTGTTTTAGAGAGAGAGAGAGAGCACAAGCATGCGGGCACAAGGGCAGAGGGAGAAAGAGTGAAAGAGACAGAATCTTAAGCAGGCTCCATGCTCAGTGCAGAGTCTGACACGGGGCTCCAAGCCACCACCCAGGCTGGGATCATGATCTGAGCCGAAATCAGGAGTCCCACACTCCACCAACTGAGCCACCCAGGTGCCCTTGCAATTTAAATCTATGCAAGTTTATCTCACTTAGAGAAAAATGTGCATTTTTTTCAAATTATATTCACATAGATGCTTGTTGTATTACCGAGATAAAACTCAGAATACTACCTTTATAGCTAAGAATTAAAAAAGCTGATCTAGTTGGAACAAATGAAGTACTAAAATGTAGGCTTAGTGGGATTTAACAAAATATTTTAAATGGAAGAAATGAAGGTCTGGATTCTGAGCACCAAATCATATGTGAATTTGAATCCAACTAAATGAAAACTTTCTAATTCTAAATGTAGATGTCTAACAGAAAAGTGAAATGGTATTTGTCATTAAATCTATAGTCAATGAAAAACTTTTATTTACATCCAAGGTATTAAAGTGAATTAAGGAAGTAACTATTGCACAGGAGTATACATCATTTAGGCCTAATTTTAGTATGCAATTCTCCTTATTAAATATCATGTATGAAATAGTCTGATTTATCATCTTATCCCATTAGATATTGTCTACAGAGGCATTTTTTTTAACAAATGGTTAGGAAGACTTTATTTTAGTCAAATTAGATTTGATACTTTAAATGTTTATCTATCTAATATGATCTTTTATTAAACAACTCTTCAGCTCTAGTGTATTTTTTGGTAAAGTTTTAATAACTTTCCTGTAATTAAAAATAGCATATGATATCAGAGACCAGCAGTAATTAAAAGTAATCAAATTTAGTGAAATGTGTACAAAATAAAGAGATCTGTACATATTTGGTTAAGGAGCTCTCAACTGATCTGCTTTTTATGTAAAATGAAACAATGCTTATTATTAAAATAATAGGCTAAGTTCTTTGCCTTGTTTTCTGCTTTTGTAAAATGTATTGCTCGAGAAACAAGTCTTCAAAAAACAAGGCCTAAAAAAATCTACTACTCAGGGTGCCTTTGAGGATATTTAATTAAAATCTAATCCTGCATTCATTAAGGCTCACATAAATTAAGCTGTCATTCATAAGATTTATGGATTCTCATTTGCATATTGCATACAATTCATCAATTACTCAAGTATGAAAGGAGCACATTTCCCTTGGAGCTGCCTGCTACCCTGCCAACATTTGAAATGAGGGAAAGAGCAGGACTGTCAGGCATTCACACAAACTTTCTTCCAAATGTCTGCTCCTTGATTAATCTAATTTTCTAGATATTCCCTACAAGATACACCAACAGCCCTGGTGCATATTTCTATTATTTCTCCTGTCTTCATCACCAAAATCTTCTAGTCTTTGAATACTTCTTCATGTCTCAGTGATTATTATTTGTTTGCTAACAATATAGCATTGATGATTTCTTTTCATCAAAATGTGTTTGATGCACACAAGCAAATACAAAGAGGTAAGCTCTATGTTCGTTGATTTTTAGCATTAATACTTTGTTATCGATGATTGGTTTATATTATGTGTAATAAAAAGTTGAAAATGAGGAAATGTAAGGGCGAGAGAATATTAGTCTGGAACGTAGCTAGTATAAAACCTTAGGTTTTTAGAGAATTTCATTTAGCATTTCAGAAGACTCTAAAACAAAGCCACATAGTAAATCATTGATTCTATAGAATTCACTCAATCAGCTGTAGTTATATGCTACTGCACTTTTCACACGTCTAAGCAAAGTAGTAACCCAGATTAGTTTGTTTTCATTGTGCATAAAGCATACTGTGTTAATTCACTTGTCTTCTCTGGGGAGTAGATCTTAATTTCAGTGGCACAACTTGGAAGTAACAGTCCCTTCCAGACCATACTCTGGAAATCTTCCAACAGGCATGTGATCAGGTGTGGAATTTAATGCAAAACAGTCCTCATGGCCAGCACTTCTACGATTAAAATATATGAATGTATCAGCCCTCTCAAAAATTACTTCTCCTGAAAACGTACTGTCTCTTTTATGTCAATTAAATGGGAGAAAAATAGGAAGAAGTGCCTTTCATAAACATTAATTTTCCATGGAGTACATCTACTCCAGTACAATTCAATTTCAACATTTAGAAAATTTTATTTGGTACCAGGATGGACCTTATCTTACTGTGTAAATACCTGACAAAACTATGATCCTATCTATTTGTAAATGCTTACCTATTTAGAACCCAAAATTAGAATTCCCCAAATTAAAACCTAAACATCGCAGGTTAAGTGTTAAATTAGGAGAGCCACCTTTAGGTTGATGTGGTTAGCAAGGAGTCTAAGGAAATGAGTAAACGACTCTAAGGACTATACCAGCATAATCATCATTATTTTCACTTACAAAAACTGTGCTTCAAAAGAAAAAAAAAAGGTACTCAGCAATAAAAATAATTGTCACTAACCCCTTACAAATCCATTTAACATGGGAGAAATAAACGCCTTTATAAATTTAATCAGAAAGATGAAATCATTAGCATGCTCAATTTATAAAGTGACTTTCACAACTGAAAGCAAACAACAGACCAGCTCATGCTTTGTATTCATTCAAGTTGGATGGTTCATCGTAATTCTCAGAGATCTGTGCCCGAGACACTCCTAGAGCACTGTCTGTCTTTTAACTCTTGCATTCTCTACATTTCAGTTTTCTCAGCATGAGCTGTCTGCTCTATTCCACCCAAGTAATGTGTAATAGAAAAAGAATTGTTCTAGTCTCTAATAATAAAGCTTATTTTATTTCTTCAATACAAACCACCTGTTCGGGTTTTGTTTTGTTACTGAGGGTTTTTTTCAACTATGTAAATTAAATATGATAATTAGCAACCTTACTCAATGTAGCAGAAAGTGAATGAAAATCATATGGAAGGCTTTATTTTCTTTATTTAGTCTTTCCTATAATTCACCTCAGATCGATAAAGGACTTCCAAGTAAAAGAATACAGAAAAGTCTAAGAGTAATGGACAAGAAGGGGCAGATTTACCAGATCACCTAGGGCACTTCACTTAAGTTGGAGATTCTGCATTAAACATTTGTATAGATGAAGTGAAATGGTTTCATGTCCCAGAGTGCAAATTTGGTTAGAATAAATTATTCCCAAAATGAACGCACTTTCTTTTTCATACCCCTGTTTTGATTAATTATCAGGTCTAAACTGGCATTTCTTAACCAAACTCCACATTCTAGGCCACACATATGACAGAAAATACTGACAGATTAGAATGTCAAGAGGAACAGAAAAAATCTAGGTTGCGTAAAATTTCATTTCAAGCATGTAATTTTAGAAGATAATTATTTCAAAAGCCACACACAATAATGATTAAATAAGAAGACAGTCCTCCTCTTTAGGAAAATTAAATGTATTTTCAGGAAGGAAAGCATCAACATGGCAATGACCTTGACAAGAATCTTAGGTGACAATGGTCCATCACTTGTGATCAGGATTGATATCCATCAAATGAAGCCATCACAAAATTATTCCCATGCCAGCACACTGCTATTTGTGCTACATCACTTAATATTATTTAAATATTACTCAGGGCTTATGGAATCTATGCGAAACAATAGCAAGGCACAATGAGGGACATGGGGACAACAGAATGAAACTTTAGCACCAGTTGACAATAAAATAGGAACGTGCAAAGTCAATAGTGTATTTCCATAAGGTGATGAGGTTTTCAGTCACACTAGAAGAAGAACATTAGGTAATCAGTAATTCAACATACAACAAAAATTATAAAACTTCCTAAAATTGTTTACAACGCTTAAAGCAGGTTAAACCTGATGGGTATCTGAGTTCCAGAAACGTACACTCCTAATTCCACCTCATGTAAAACTGCTCTCATTTATTAGTGAATCCTAAATATAAGAATGCAGGGGGCACCTGGGTGGCTCAGTCAGTTAAGTATCTTACTTCGGCTCTGGTAATGATCTCGCAGTTCATGAGTTCAAGACCCGCATCGGGCTCTGTGCCCACAGCTCAGAGCCTGGAGCCTGTTTTGGATTCTGTGTCTCCCTCTCTCTCTGCTCCTCCCCTGCTCATGCTCTCTCTCTCTCTCTCAAGAATAAATAAACATAAACAAAAATTTTAAAGAATGCATAATAAACATTTTATTGCTGGTCCTCTCAAAAATCATCTTACCAAATTATTCTGGATATGTGTATTATTTCTATAAAAGAATGTATAAGATCAAAGACACTTCATCGTGATACAGTGAGTGTTGATCAGCTTTACTAATTTTATAACAAGAAAAATAAAGCACCAAAAGGATAGAATTGTTCCAAAGGAGGGCAAAGGTCATTACGTGGGGTTATCAGCCTAGTGCATTCTGTACAAACCTGTACTTCAAGAAAAATCAAGTATTTAAACTATTTATATATTTCTTTTTCATAGGTTAAAATCTAAGTACATAAAAGCAATAAAACAATAAACACTTGTGTAAAATATATGTTCTTAATCACATGAAGAACAAGTCCTCTAATTCCAAATTAGCATAGCCCTATTATGCGCATGCAAAGCAAAAAAAAATCCATTCAGTCAAGAGATGTTTACTTTTCTTGCACAATGTTGTCTAATTAACATTTGTTCCTCTATGTATTGTCTGTTGTCTGTCTGTCTGTGTGTGTATATATATATATTATGCATCTATATGTATGTATGTATGTAAGGTTATCATAGAATAACCATCTTAGCTCATTGTAACTTTAACATCCAAATAATAGCCTCTGGTATCATAAACACTTGGGTTTAAAATATTGGGAAGTTATGAGAATAGATGCTCAATCCAACTGGATGCCCTTCTCTATGAAACTTAGTCCTGAATTCTCCCAAATTACATCTCTATACAGAGAAAAATATATGGCTTACATTTTTCAGAAGTTATTGTAAAGATCAAATAGAATAATTAATCTTAGCTCCTATAATTCCAAGGGGTCTTCTGAGATAATTTCATTACTGTTTCCCTTTTTCATGCTGCCTCCCTGAACTGTTAACTCATAATTAAGCATGTAGTCAACTACAATCTCCAAATAATTTTCACACGTAACATTGCTAAATAAATAATTTTCAACACTTTCAATGCAGGGTCTAACATGTACCTCTATGAAATGTCTGTGACCTATATTTGATCTGTATTCCAGCCTGCCAAGATTTTGGTGATCTTAATTCCATCAGTATCTACAGCTACTTACTGTAGATACAGTATTGAAAGTCTCTACCACCTTTCTCCCTCTACCTTCAATTTTTCATGAAATCTATCATCTCCACTTCAAAGGGTCTATCAAACCTATCCCTCCCATTCATTACCTCTTCCATTGCCCTAGTTCAACCTTTAGTTTAATTACCTCTCTTCTTCACTTAAAAAGCCATCATTTGGGTCCCTATTCCCTAGAGCAGAGGTCAAATTACAGTCTACAGGCCAAATATTACCTCCCTGTTTTGGTAAATACAGTTTTATTGGAACGGAGCCATACTCATTTGTTTACGTATTGTCTCTGGCTGTTTTCACACTACAATGACAAAGCTGCATAGTTGTGACCAAGACCATATGGCACACAAGGTCTATAATACCTATTTACCATCTAGGCCTCTACAGAAGCAGTCTACCAACCACTCCTCTATTAGATATCTCCAAATCCCTTAGCATGCACTAGAATATCTTTATGATCTGACCCCAAACTCCCATTCTATCATCTTCTCTTATCAATGTGTCCTCCTTGGTCCCACCTCCTATATATTTACTCTTATATCATTTCCTCTACCTGGAACTCCTCCCCCAATATCACTTCCAGAATAAATTTTAAACATATAGCAAGGTCCTCTAAAAAGAAATGATGTTCAGAAATAGTGAAGAATGATACACCATATATGCCTTATATGTATGTACATATGTACATACATATAAGTACAGTACATATATGCCTAAGTTTTATTTTGCTTTAAATGGTTACTCTTATTTGATATGTTTATTCTTTAGATCCCCTGTGATAACTTTAACACCGCACTGGTACATATCAGGAGTTAGTGAAACTATTTTTTCACCAGCAAGTGATTTGGACAGAACTAGGCAGCAAGAGTTTTTTAAACATATAAATAAAGCCGAGTGGTAAGAGTGTCCCAATTACTTCCTAGGAGTAAGCTAGTCACTTTGAAGTTTTTAATAATAGGATGGCATTTTCTTAATGACAGCATTTTACAAAATTATACCTTTGTCATCATAAAGAATCCATATTCTTCTCTTAAAATGAATGTTTATATATAATCCATGTCCATAAAATTCTTTCCTATAAGTCAAACAGAATACACCTATTAAAATTTGTTTTAAAAAATTAACTCTTTTGAATATCTATCCCTTCGTACCTGTCAAAGGTATTGCTCAGTTGGGACCCCATGGCCTGAAAGAGTTAATGTTCTGACTCACCAATCAGTTCCTTTATCCTCTAAGTAATCTAGACTCTGAAGAAAATAAGTCCCACTATTTTTACTTCCCATGAAGGAATCCATCTCAAAAATGTACATTCTGTTATAATATAACAAATCTTTTTTTATATATAACACAACAAAGTTAAAGTTTGCTTTAGATAGAGACAAGGATTTAGCCACATTGCGCCTTACAGTAAGATTAAAGACATCCTGTATACCATTTTTGGCAGCTGTAAATGATTGCTGCTCATTTCATATCTCACTTTTTATTAAAAGGTCATATAAAATGCTTTAAAAATCTACCTTTGTGGTACTAGCCACCAGAAAGCACTCAGCTGCATCAGCAGCAGTAAGTACAATGTCAGTAAAGTCATAGAAGTTTGCATGTATTTTCTAGACATCCAGCTCAAGCATCTTTGTGAATAGCTGTGGCTGTCTCCAATAACCAAATAATGATAATTATTGAAATAAAACTTACAGGAAGAGGAAACTATTGCCGAGGCTTTTGTGACTTGCCTTAAAAAAATAAATAATCTCTATGTCCAGTTACACCAAACTTTGTTGAGTGTTCATTGAGTGTGTGGTAGTATACCCCCTCAAAAGTACAGAAGTATAATGATAAAGGCCTTGAACACAGAGGCATTTTTATGGATGGAGTCGGAAAGACACATGGAAAAGTCTCATAAGTTTAAGAAAAAAAAAATTGATCACATTTAAGCAAATATAATGAGGGATTATAGATTGAAAACTCAGGTGAACATAGAACCTCATGATAGAAAAACAAACAAACAAACAAACAAAACAAGTGGAACATGGTCTGGTACATTTGAGAGGGTTAGAGAGTAAGAACATTAGAACATTTTAATACATTCAAAGTGCATTGCTACTTCTATGAAATATGGAGTCAAATGAATATGAATGCTTACTCTTTTTTCAATAGTTAACCTAGACATATACATAGAATAGACAATCTTAACAATAGGATTGTATCAGTGACAGTATGTTTTCTTAATAGATCTGATGTGCATGAGTACCTTCATTCACTTAATACTTACTGAAATTTTATAATACATAATGTATTACATCTTACGTGTTCAGTTTTGTGGTACACGAAGTTGAATCAGACATGGGTCCTGTTTTATTAGCAGAGTAACTAAAATATAAAACATGTTTATGGATAACCATAATACCATTACGATGTGATAAATGATGTTTTTATAAGTTGATGAGAAAAAGCTGTAGGAGTTCAAAAGCAAGAACTAGTGGCTGTGAGAAACCTTCAGAATATTCTTAAAGGAGATGGCATGTGAGAGAGCTCTGGAATAGAGGAGAGACTTGCAAATGGAGAATAGGGCAGAGGCAGAGCAGAGTTGGGGAGAGGAGGTTCATTCCTGGCATAGGTACGAACACCAAAGGCATAAAAGAATAGTGAATATATCATTTAAATTGAAGTAAGAGATGAATCTAGGAATAGTTTGAAAACAACACATAAGGAGCCTTAAAAAACACAACAGATTGATCTTTAACTTTATAACCAGTCACATTTGGTTATTTATAATCAATAACTTTGAAGTAACTGTTCAAGGGTTTTTTTTTTGGTTCATTTCTTTTGCTATTGTTTGTTTTCAAACATAAATGGAGAAAGTTGTGTGCAAGGATGTCATTTAGAAGATTCATTTTTCCTGAAATCTATGATGTCCCAAACTTGATCAACAATACTATAGGCTAGAGACAATAGAAAGGGTGAAGTTGAGAGAATATGAGCTGGAGAGGTAGAGAGATTATGATCAACAATGCAGATTAGTTTATATATCGAGGTTAAATGAGAAAAAAAAGCCTCTTTATTAATAAAAACTTTAAGAGCCTGGTTGGCTGAAATCAAAGTGATCCCACTGGAAACAGGAGCAAAGATGAAAGTGAAGATAAATGTTGAATATATTTAGCGGTAGTGGAATTTATATGTGAAATTCAAGTAATTGGACATCTACTATTGGTGCTTAGGAGAGAGAAGGACATACATTTGGAAGTCATCTACACAGAGATAACAGCTCAAATCATGAATTCTTTAATACTTTAAGAAAGAGTGGCTCCTGAATACTGAAAGGTACTTGTGGTTTTCGACATAATTTCATCAGTAAGAGTAGTTCACTAGGGATGTGACTCTGCAATGAGAAATAATCTCTACAAACTGGGAGACATAAATCTCAACCTTGAGAGACACAGATAGAACAGTGTACTAAGGCAGGACGGAAAAAGAGTTTTGTCCCACACTATCTCCAATGTTAGCAGTCTGATAAAAAGACTACAAACAGTTCTTCAGCGGAAAAACATATTTATGATATTAGTTGAAGGATAAAAATGAGGGGAAAGGGGGATCAGAATGATGGCATGGAAACCAGTATAATGAAAATTTAAAAAGAAAGCTGCCAAATGCTGGAGAAAAAAAAAACAACAACAACAACCAGAAATGGTAAGAGGATAAGAAATGAGGTAATCTGGCAATTAGAACATTGCTGGTTACTTTCAGAGTAAGTTGAGAAATTTCAGTAGAATTTTTGCGGAGCCTACACACAAGATGTTGTGGAGGATGTTAGAGATGGAAGATCATGAAAAGAAAAGATGAAATCATCAGGGCTTGAGGCATTAATAGTGTTTAAAGAAGATGAACCCATGTCTACAACAGCATTGTTCCAGTAGAAATATGCAACCGCCACCTGACCTTTTACATTTTTTTTTAATGTTTATTTATTTTTGAGACAGAGAGAGACAGAGCATGAATGGGGGAGGGGCAGAGAGAGAGGGAGACACAGAATCGGAAGCAGGCTCCAGGCTCCGAGCCATCAGCCCAGAGCCTGACGCGGGGCTCGAACTCACGGACCGTGAGATCGTGACCTGAGCGAAGTCGGACGCTTAACCGACTGAGCCACCCAGGCGCCCCACCTTTTACATTTTTTGGTAAACATCTTTAAAAATTTGAAGTTAAATTAATAACATATTTTATATAACTCAACATGTACAAAATATTATTTTCAGCATGTAATTAATATGAAAATTATTGAGATATTTTACCTTATTTTTTCCCATTATCTTCTCCAAATTTCATTTGCACTCTACACTTACAGCATACCTGAATCTGGACTATTGATATTTCAAGTGTTCAGAAACCACAGGAGGGTAGTGGCCACTGTGCTGGGTAGGAAAGCTCTAGAAGAAGAGAGCTACATGCTAGGAAAGGCTTTTCAAGTTGTTGCTTGACTGCTAAGTTTGGTTAACTGGCCAGTAAGTACTATTATGTATATATTTATTTTCTCTCTTTCTTGTCGTAAATACAAAAGAAAACAATGAGAAGGTGTTTGAATTGGGGATCACAGAATACTGTTTGAAATTCCCTTTGTAAGTAAGCAAGATTATTTGAAATGGGAACTTAAACTAAGACACTTTGAAGCTAATCACATGAGCTTTTAAAGATACAGTATAAAAGTTAAAAGTAGGAAATACTTCCAGGATTCCTGAAGTAAAAGACACATTATAAACAGAAGACTAAAATTGGTTTGAGAATTTCAAAATCATTCCTCATGGAATCATAATTATATCAACTTGTATAAATAAAAGGTCAAGAACTTTCTAAATAATTGCATCCAGACATTGTCTCATTAACTAGAATCCCACACGCAAAAGTAATTCAACATCTATCAGATTTATCCTTTGCTCACTCTGTTTTCTCAAGACTGATGAAGACAGCCAAATCACACATCTGGCATATCTTCTTCAAGCCATTTTTACTGCTACATCAAATAAGATGAATTCCAAATACTACACTTCTTACCAATCAAAAAAGAATTCACTATAAAACAAAACAAAGCAAAATTATATTATTTTAAGAATATTTTCCTTTATTTTAGCTTTTATTTTTTTTCTTATTTTAGAGAGAAAGAGCATGACTGGGGGAGAGGGGCAGAGGTAGAGAGAAAGAGAATATTAAGCAGGCTCCACGCTCAGCATGGAGTCCAACTCGGGTCTCAATCCCACGACCCTGGGATCATGACCTGAGCTGAAATCAAGAGTCAGACACTCAACCAACTGAGCCACTCAGGCATCCCAAGAATATTTTCCTTTACAAGGTATGCTCACCATTTTTATTAGCAATTAAAACTAAACAATAGCATAGCATATGAAATGAAAAACTAGACACCTTAGAATATAGATACTGTTTTACAATTTAGAAAAATCACATGGAAAGAAACTTCAGCCTACTTAAAAAAATATGCCTCAGTAAAATTCTGATTTATTTATATTCACATGAATGTGCTTGAAAGAAAAAGTGTGCTTATGTTAAGACAATTCACATTGGCGGACCAACCATCCATCAGAGCTGGATGACACAGACACAAGATGGCACCAACAGTAAAGCTGGATGAGATATAATTGTATGTGCTCCTGCCATATATATATATATATATATATATATATACATATATATATATATATATATATATATATATATATATACACACACACATATATAATATCTCCAGCAGTCACTTCTCAGTACCTCATAATTTCAAATTGAAACTTGCTGGAATTTCTACATTGATCATGTCATCATATGACAATACCATGTATAATGTGTAGTCATTTTTTATACTGAAAAACATAAATTAAAACATAGATTTGGGGGTGCCTGGGTGGCTCAGTGATCAGACTCTTGATTTTGGCTCAATTCATGATCTCATAGTGATGGGATTGAGCCCTGTGTGGAGTTCTGCACTGAGCATTGGAGCCCACTTGGGATTCTCTCTCTCCCTTTGTCTTTCCCTTTCCCCATCTCAAAATAAATAAATAAACATTAAAAAATAAAATATTGATTTGGATAGTCTACTCAATATTTTCAAAATTCTTTCAAAATGAAAGCCATTGCTACCTGCCATTTGTCTTTTATACTTAAATGAAGGATATTACTTCTTACTTCATAAGATTTTCTTGTAGAGTTGACTTGCTATGTATATATTATCTTCCCACCTAAGCTCAAACAGGTTCATTGAAACAATGCCTATGGCATATTTGACACAACCCTTCTATTGTACAGAGTACCAAGGCCTTCAATAATTGATTTTTGTTTTGATTATTGGAAGGAGAAAAATAGGTAAAATGCCCACAAAGAATTGTCTTATCTGGTGATGGTAAGCAAGGACAGGCTGGCACAAAAGACACTGATCAAACAAGAATTTTCTTCATCTCCTCTACAAAAGGGCTTCAGTTCTGTCTATCATCATTAGGGGGAAGTTTTACAATAAAAAAAATACATATTAAAACACGGTATTGAGAGAAAATCCCACGATTTACTTGTTTACTCCATTTAATATTATATTTTCACTTTTCTGTTGAAGATAAAACTGTAACAAAATATTTCTCAAAAATGCTTGACAAAATTAGTGATGCATTTGAAAACATATCAGAGATTATTTTGCTGCTGAATTTGAAATGTGAGTTAATTCAGTTAAAATATTAAAATCTAGGAGTACCCGGCGGGCTCCGTCAGTTGAGCATCCCACCTCGGCTCAGATCATGATTTCATGGTTTGTGAGTTCGAGCCCTACATTGGGCTCTGTGCTGACAGCTCAGAACCTGGAGCCTCCTTCAGATTCTGTGTCTCCCTCTCTCTCTGCCCCTTCCCCACTCACACTCTGTCTCTCTCTCTAAAAAAATAAATTAAAAACATTAAAAATAAATAAATAAAATAAATTCAAATCTATAAAAATAAAATTATTGAACAGGTATAATGGATAAAGATGGAAACCAAATAATTATCTTTCCCAAATCCCTTTGGTAAATTAATGTTTCTTCCATTATTTTCTAGGCTACTCTGGCACAGAAGGAAAAAATAAGCCATCCGTCAAATAATGAAATAAGAAATAATTTCATCTTCCAGAAAACAACACCTATGTATAATCATTTAAAACATTAAAAAAATAATAATACTAATAACATAGCCCAATGGATCCACTGGAAACCAAGTTTTACTAATAATCTATGGAAATTCAACTACTAAAAAAAAAAAATCAGCATCTTCCTCAGTTAAGGTTCCAAGTATCAATGGTGATTACTAGCCTTTTATTCTTTCTTCTCATCTCTCTGAATAGCATACTAATGTTGAAAGTGTAACATGCAGAGGCACCTGGGTGGCTCAGTTGGTTAAGTGTCCAACTCTTGATTTTGGCTCACATCATGATCTCACGGTTCATGAGTTCAAGCCCCACATCAGGCTCTGCGTTGACAGTGCAGAGCCTGCTTGGGATTCTCTCTCTCCTTCTCTCTCTCTGCCCCTCCGCCACTTGTGCATGAGCTCTCACACTCTCTCCCTCCCCCCACCCCAAATAAATACATTTTTTTAAAAATGTAACATGCAAAGTGTGCTAATCACTATCAAGCGAAAACTTTATTCATTTAACATGAGATATTCTCAAAATGTATTCATCATTTCAAAATTGAAACTCTATGCTTATAACATATACTCCCCTGTGAAAAAGATAAAAAGAGGAAAAATGCAAACAAATATTTTGTTTTTAGCTCCCTTGAGCAAATAGCTGATAATAAAAAACAAAATATGTTTTATTATCAGTAAAGGTGCTATTTTCTCCTCTCTCTGGAATCACAAGCTCTTCCAAATGTCACCTTGGTTTGAATATCTCAATATAATTCCCTTCTTCATCTCATACTTCTTTTCTAAAAAGGTAGAAATATTGCAATCCTTTTTACCTCAAAACATTAGTATACAAAACTCTTAAATAAGCAAAATTTGCCTTTACTTTTTCTCTTGACCTTACTTAATATCTCCTCTCTAAAGATATTCTAATACTTTTTATTCCATGTGCTATTTCTCCAAAGATATTTACGGGGTTTATAGGAAAGTTCTACTTCTAAAGTCACATAACAAAGGTGAAAGCCAAAACACTGGCTTCTTGATTGGATAGCTCTTTAAATTAAATAACCATTATTGGGGCGCCTGGGTGGCTCAGTCGGTTAAGCGGTTAAGCAGCCGACTTCAGCTCAGGTCATGATCGCACAGTTCGTGGGTTTGAACCCCCTGTCAGGCTCTGTGCAGACAGCTCAGAATCTGGAGGCTGCTTTAGATTCTGTGTCTCCCTCTCTCTCTACCCTACCCCACTCGCACTCTGTGTCTCTCTTTCTCAAAAATAAATAAACATTAAAAAAATTTTAAATTCAATAACCATCACTGAAGTCCTGGTTTTTGCACAGTGGTGTGTTTGACAAAGTAGAAGAATGAGTTTTCAGTTGCATAGGGAACAGGACATGCATATCCATAAAACAGAAGTCAAACTAGAACACACAGCACACTGATCTCAGTGCCAAAATTACTGACCAACTTAGTGTCTTGTGAGTTTAAAAAGGACAGATCACTAAATGGAAGAGTAATCAGGGAATGCCTTTATGGACCCCCAAACAGATCAGGCTCTATGAAACAGATTGTAGATAAAAGCCAAGGCAGGACACACCAATAGAATTAAGACACAGTCATGGAAATCATAACAGTATATTTGAAACACAGGGACGAGATTGCCTGGCCTGCCTCAAGTCAAGGGTTGCTGTTAGGATTATTAAAAGCAAGAAGGCAGATTACGTTCCTATATGTTTCACTTTTTTGTACAATTCTCCCAAGACTTCTATGAGGTAGATATGTTCTTTCTTGCAGATAAGGGTATAAAGAGACTTTAAGCTTTTGCCCAACCCTCCTGACATGGTAAGTGGAAAAGCCCAGGTATGAAACTCATTTGGAAGATATTCTATGCCAGGTAACAGGGATGGGACTTGATTCCTTAGACAGTATGCATTTTCTAAATATCTTTAAACATTTTTTATGACTTTATAAAATCAATAAGATTGATATGGGTATTTGATTTAAAACTCGTTTTCTAATATATTCATATTAGCAAAAGAGAAAATTATATTTAAGAGAAACTCTTTGAGTCTCCTTCAAATAAAATGAGTCAATCCTTATACAGTTCTATTTGTTACCATGTGATCTCAGCTTCTCCTAATTATGTCAGGAGTCAAACGGTTTACAGAAAGATTTTATCAAATTGATTGAAGCCCCAAACCCTGGAAACTAAAAGAGAAATATAACAACACAGCCACATGCCATTTTTTCCTACTTCTCACTTCCAAAGCTCAACAGCACAGAGGGACAGATAAGGTGTGAATGGAAAAATTTTACTATCCTGACATCTGGTGAAAATGTCACTTTACTGAAAGTATTGCACTTAATAAATTTATTTGTTGTGATGATAGATTCCCTCCAAGTAGTAGAAAAAGAAGCAATGGAAGGTTGAACTATTTAATAATTTTTAGAACATTTTTTAACATTTATTTATTTTTAAGACAGAAACAGAGTACAAGCAGGGAAGGGGCAGAGAGAGGGAGACACAGAATCCAAAGCAGGCTCAAGGCCCTGAGCTATCATCACAGAGCCCGACATGGGGCTCAAACCCACAAACCACAAGATCATGACCTGAGCCGAAGTCAGATGCTTAACCAACTGAGCCACCCAGGAGCCCCAAACTATTTAATAATTTGGAAATGATAATCTTGGGATAAACTAACCACCACATTATGTATTTTTTCTAGCAATTAAGTTTAGAAACTTGCAAAAGAATGAAGTACAGTATCCCAAACAAGGCATGGAAAACTCACCACCCTCTGCATCAGTTAGCTCATGGCTGATAAATTGTAAAAAAGACACAGACAAACTAGAAAGTATCCAATGAGGCGAGATCTCAGTGCTAAGACTGAGAAAACACTGAAAGAAGGGGTGATATCATGCCTGGAAGGCAGGGAAGCCAGAAGTAAGTTGTCTTTTCAAATGTCTAGAGGATCATGATACTGACGAGGGATCAATATGGCCTTCCAAACAGAAACAAGGAACAAAATAGACCCTTCCAATTTACTCAAGAAAGTAAGAACTCCTACAATGAATGTGACCGAACAGTAAGAATATGCTATTAAGAATGGTTTAACCACAGATTTAACAACTACCTTTGAAGAATGTTGTATGTGGGTGACGGCTAGGATTGAAATTTAAGTAAACTTTATGAAAACTGTAAGTCAAATTTTATGTGATTTTATGAGAGCACACACAAAAAAGAAAGGGGTTTCTGTGGCTGTGTCAAATGAATGAAGCAGCACACTTTAAAAGTGTATGTAAACTCAAGCAAACTCCAGAATTTTTCTTTGATGTTCTAGCACTTTTGTCTGGGAGTCAACCAATTATATGAGCAATCAAACAGGTTTGGTTAAAAAACAAAAAAACAAAACAAAACAAAACTGTGCTTAGAATCAGAGTTTCATTGTATTTATTCGTTTACTTTTGGCAAATCAACATCTCTGAATCTCTTTTTTTTTAATATCTCAAGTAGCAATGACACCATGTGCATGATAGGCTGAGGTGAGTATCAAAATAATCTTATTTCAACTGTGTCTTTTTTGTTGTGAACTATGCGGTACTGAGTATCATGAAAGCTTGTTTTCATTGGCTTTATTTTGTTTTCAAAATAAGTTTCTGTCCGGTATTTCGTCCCAGAAATCTCTTAGTTATTAAAGAATTCATCTGTCCTACTTTAGTTTATCTCTTCTTTTCTCTTCGAGTTCTACTAGTGGTTCATTATCATGAGAACATATGTAATAGCTTCACAAATGCCTATGAAAAATGAATGTTTTGTAGTAGTGGCATCTCCAAAAGATAATTATCATACAAACTTCAGTATGCATGTCAGAAGATTTGACCTCCCAGCATCAAAGGGAAGAAAAGCAATAATTTCTTGCTACTTGGTGAATATGCAAATTGGATTATACTATCATAACATAAATCCTAATGGATGTCTAAATCGTAATGGCATGGCACAGAAGGCTAGATGAAACATAGCTTCATAGATTTCAAGTTTCCACCAACAAATCTGTTTCATCAGACGTGGCACCCAGATTAAGAAATAATTCAGTGTGGATCCTCCTGGAGAACCAATCACCAAGCAAGTGCAAAATCATATAACAACCTTGTATAATTGTGCAACTGTGTGCCCAAAGGACAATGTTACAATGGGAGTGGTGCTTTAAAATTCACCAACCTGGGTGCAGCCATATTGGAATCTGCCATCAGGTAAACAAAACAAGGTTCCCACTTCCAAGGAAACTGGAGGGCTCTCTAGTGCAGGGAAAATGGGGAGGTTGCCATGTTCCTCTACCACATCTCAAAACATGAGTCATCCATACTTGTTAACAATGAAGACAATATCTTAAAAAATTGTTGTTACATCTAATAAGTGGCATTAAAGACAAGGGAGATTCTTCCAAAATGTGCATTGATAGAGAGGAAATTCATATGTAGGGATGGAAGAGAATGTAGATATTAAACCCTTCTGTTTATAGATGAGAAAGTAGAAGCTTATGAAGAGTACAAACTCAATCACATTTGGGTGCCGTCTGACTACTGATGAAGTGAGCTCACTTAACTGCTACAATTTTTTTAGAAACCCAGCACTAAAAAGGGCATGATTATTACAATAGGATGAAATCCACTGCAAATATCCCCAAGTTGATCCAGTACAACCTTACATTAAGGACCTATTTGGAACTCTTATACCTCTGTAGCATCAACAACCCATTCCTGGCTGTGCCAATCTTCAGCACCTCAGATAAAACAAATGATAAAAGAAACCCATGATATCTGCACATTATCTCTGTTATCTGATGAAGCCATTAAGTAGTTAGTGCCAGCCTTGATTGGTTGCTCACAGAACTTTATAAAAGTTTCTAGGTTCCTTCACAAGTTTAGTAAGACTTCTCAAATAGTCTAACTACAAGTGAAAACTATGTCAACTTATAGTCAATTGAGTTATTTAAATATATTTATTTAAGATACACTATGGGGTGCCTGGGTGGCTCAGTAGGTTAAGCGTTTGACTTCAGCTCAGGCCATGATCTCGTGGTTCATGAGTTCGAGACCCGCATCAGATTCTGTGCTGACAGCTCAGAGCCTGGAGCCTGCTTTGGCTTCTGTGTCTTCCTCTCTCTCCCTGCCCCTCCCCTGCTCACACTCTGTCTCTGTCTCTGTCTCTCTCTCTCTCAAAAATAGATAAACAATAAAAAAAATTTTTTTAAAGATACACCATAAATACAGTATAAATATTCTCCCCCAAAAAGATTCAGCTTGGTGGAGTACACACTTCTTTAGGAGCATGTATGAATTGACAAAGTTATGTATGCAACTATAAACAACCAGCTTGGCAGTTATATTTATATATTATATTAGCATATATGAATAGCTCTGACACTTGATATCTATTTTATACAAAATGAACAGTAACTAGCTTTTATAAGAAAACATTAAAAACAGTTCAAAATACAGCAATGAGGGTGAAAACTAAATTATCTAATTTAGTCAGCAGACTCTGTAGAATTAATAAATAAGAATTATTAAAAGCAAGCTGCCCTGAGCAAAAAAAAAAAAAAAAAGTGCTTATGCCCAAGCTGGCCCACATGCAGGGATGCCCTCGGGCATGCTAGGACTTTCTTCAGGAAATGTTTGGTTTAGATAAATTCAGGAGCTATATTTACCTAGAGAATGTCTCTCCTGGGTCCATGGGAAGAAGCAGGGAAATCTGAGTTCTGCCTTCCAAACCTCATTTCCCTAGGGATTCTAATTGAATTATGTCCTAATGGGTTCTTGGATAACACTCTAGCAACTTTTTTAGAGCCAAGAGGCCCTAAGTACTTCAGGTAAGAATTTCAAGACCACCCTGGCCAACTCTCACATTCCTGAGGTGTCAGAAAGGGCTCGCCCAGTATGTGTATGATCTTGCCAGGTAAACAAACGAGCTATTCTGTGGAGAAGTGAAAAGTAATAGAAAGATCTTTTGGAGACAGCCTGGTGGCTTTCAACTGTAAAAAAAAAAAACAAAAAAAACAAAAAAAAAAAAACTAAGTAAACTGAGGATACCTTTGCCATCCAAAGTCAACTTCAAATTTATTACTAACCGGCTAACTTTACACATGCACTGGTACAGATTAGCCTGAGTAAACCATATTCCATTAATGGGATCCAAAAAAAAAAAAAAAAAAGCCGTAAAACAATGTTGAGGTGGAAAAACAAAATATACACTGAAGGTGGGTAACAGTGTCATCATTCAGCAAAGAGTGGTAAGAAACATTACTTAAGACGAAGAAAACAGCGTGGAAGACAACTTTGAGACAATACAGTGACGTTCATAAGGCCAGAACTTGATCGCCATGAATAGCAGCTAAAGGATGTTAGAGATGAAAGGGTACTTGAGGATCATTCTAAACGTGAAGAAAGAAAAGCCCAGCCCCTTAGTTTTTTGTTTTTGCTTTTTTTTAATGTTTTATTTATTTTTTGAGAGAGCGCAAGTTGGGGAGGGGCAGAGAGAGAGAAAGAAAGGATCAGAGCGGGTTCTGCACTGACAGGTTGACAGCAGTGAGCCTAATGTGGAGCTGGAACTCACTAACCGTAAGATCACGACCTGAGCCGAGGTCAGAAGCTCAACCGACTGAGCCACCCAGGCCCCCTCCAGCCCCTTAGTTTTTAAATAGGGAAATCTACTTAGAAAAAAATCAGTAGGACAGTCTGCTTACCCCATTAGAATGATATTCCTGGTGCTTGCTTTCCCGACCATCCCTAGTATGTTCTTCACCATTGGCATGAGCCTGGGAGCTCTGCTGAATAAAAATCAACAGATTTTCTCCATGTACTGCTATAGCATCTCCCACTCCCAAATCCTTGATGTCTCTGTCCTGTGTGAACTGATTGGAAATATGCTTCCTGAATTTTCAAAGAGCAGTGTGCCTTTTTATTAGCTCAGACAATAGTGCAAGCACTTCAAAACCGCATGGGACATTTTCTTGACCAATGTATAATTCTTCATAGCATCAATAAATTCTCTAATTCATCTCTATTTCACCAGAAACGTGAAAATTACACGGGCAAAACAGAATATCTAATCATTTAAAATATTTTTTTCTCTGCTCACCACTCCAAAATCCAAACACCTACATGCTGTGAAAAATATCGAGATTGTAATTTGCTTAGCTAAAAATGTGCAATGACTAGTTTCTATTTAATATATAATTTTAGAACTCTGTAGATTTTGTTTGGGAATTTGTTAAGAAAAGGTTGAATACATCAAGTAAAGGCTATGTGAACACATCAAATGAATGATAGGACATTCTGCAAATGCCAGCACTTACCCCAGAACCTAGCACAGAGTAAGCCCTCAATCAATAGAAACTATTATTAGTATTAACTTTTTGAAAAATTCCTCATGTGTCATTCTCTCACATGAGAGCATTCCAAGAAGGTTCTTTAAAAGGAATCACTCCTCAGATTTAAAACATGACGCAATGATGAAATGTAAATATTGTTGAAAGGAACAACATGTGGGAAACTGTTAGTCATCTATACCATTCTTGGAATCCAACTAGAGGCCAAAGTTTCTTTTTTTTTTTTTTTTAAATTTTTTTCAACGTTTTTTATTTATTTTTGGGACAGAGAGAGACAGAGCATGAACGGGGGAGGGGCAGAGAGAGAGGGAGACACAGAATCGGAAACAGGCTCCAGGCTCCGAGCCATCAGCCCAGAGCCTGACGCGGGGCTCGAACTCACGGACCGCAAGATCGTGACCTGGCTGAAGTCGGACGCTTAACCGACTGCGCCACCTAGGCGCCCCAAGAGGCCAAAGTTTCACAAACATTACCTCTAAGCCTCACAACAACTCAACATCACAGTCATTATAGTCTTCTTTTTAAAAACAAGCACCATGAGGATGAGAAGTAAGAGGTAAATAAGTGGAGAGCTGAGGATTTGGAGACTACATGGCTTTCCCAGCATGGTCTTTCCACAGGGCGTCATACTCCGAGGGCCCAGCATTTGGTTTAATGTTCTGTTGCTGCCATCTTGAAATGATTAATAATCTTTGAACACAGGTCCCCATATTTTGATTTTGCACTGGGACCTGCAAATTATGTCACTAGTCCTGTCCTTTCACTATACCAAGTTGTTTTCCTAAATCGAAATACAATCAGACCATTTTCTGAGCAGAGGGAGAAAATTCACAGAATGCAAGGGGTAGAAGGATGATGAGAGAGTGTTGGAAATAGCCAACTGGAAGACAAAAATAAACACCTTCCCCTATTATGCTTTCTAGCAGCTACGTATGGAAACACCTTCTTTGTGTGAGGAACTTTGTTGGGTATGAATACCATGTAGAATTCATGAATTAGGTCATATTCCCTCTCACTCCTGCTTTCCCCTATGCTCTTCCTCTGCCTGCAACACTCAGCTCCTTCCTCTCCTTCCTACTGTCCACTCATTCTCAGAGTCTACATTCAGTCATCTGCTCCAGGAAACTTTCCCTGATTTACCAGGCCTTCCTGGGACACCCTGTCATTGCATGCCACTAGCAATCATTTACACCATCGTGTACTTCTTTTCGGGGTGCCTAGGTGGCTCAGTCAGTTAAGCATCCGACTTCAGCTCAGGTCATCTCACAGTTCGTGGGTTCGAGTCCCACGTCAGGACTCTGTGCTGACAGCTCAGAGCCTGGCGCCTGCCTCAGATTCTGTGTCTCCTTCTCTCTCTGCCCCTCCCCTGCTCTCTCTCTCTCTCTCAAAGATAAATAAATATTTAAAAAATTTAAAAATTAGTAATAATTATTTCCTTTTGATTGTCTTTCTAATCCATGGGCTGAGGGACTGTACCTTACATTGTTGCAACGCCACACCTATGTTTGTTTAATTAATAAATGCATGCATAAATGAGTGCATGAAAAAGGGATTGATGATCTAAACAAAAACATTTCAAGGAAATGGACCACTTAATAGCACTTGAATGTACTATTTTAACACGTGTCTTAACTGGACTTCATTAGAAAAATAATTGTTTAATTTTGCTACAAAATGAAAATTGTTTAGAATTCAACAGTTAAATACTAAATTAGGAAATAAAAGCACTGTTTAATTTAATCTTTCTCACTATTATTTGCATGGCTTTTTCATATTTTTAGTAATCAGTAAAATGTAAATTGATTTTAAACCAAGAATAAAAGAAATATCCTGAAAAAATGTTGTTTGATATTTCTACACTATTTACTTTTAAGAATTCAATCATTACAATAAGAAAACAGCAATATGTAGTTTACATAATTAGCTCTTGTAATAATTAGGGGAAGGGGTGGGAGTCATCAATGAAACGCACACATTGCTGTCCAAGTTAAACCAGGAATTCCTAATGACTAACATTAATTGAAAAAAGGCGGCTCAAAAAAAAATCTATGTGAAACATTAAACAAAGTTATCTGATGTTTATGTTTTTCTCCTTTAATAATTAATGGAATGTAAATAGTCAGGGGAGGCTACAGTTTTGCATTGTAACTAACCACCATTATAAATGGCAGTCAGATGTTTACATAATACCCAGAACCCTTCTGTATGGAAGGAGGTTACAAATCTGCCCCTTTTCCCTGTTCAAAGTCAAAAATAATGGTGCCTGATCCCCAGAGCATTCACTGCAAGAACTGTTTGCATATTCAGTTATTGTTTCTGCTGCGTCAGTCATCTGTTGAAGTTCACTCTAATGTGGCCCTGATCAATTCTGCCAGCTGTGCTTAAGTGCTGTTTACTATAATAACATCACACTGCATTCTTATTTGGCAACAACAGCTATGACAGCACCTAAATGCATTGAGAAGCCAAGATTTTTATCATGTACACAGATCAAATTGAAACTATTTACAGAGGACAGTGATGTTCTATTTCTGTCCATTCTAGTGAATACCAAGAGCGTAATAATGGCTTTGCCAAAAGCATTACTATCCTGCCCTTTCTAATAAGTGAAGAGCCTATTGATCTAAATCCTCAATAGGATATAAAAATTATTTTCTGATTGTATACCTTATAATCTTGACCTTATAATCTTAAACATGCTGATTGACTTGAAATAAATAGACCTTTACCTCCAACATATCCTGATATGAGGTGTAGTGTGTGTAAATTACCTAAAAATAATTTCTTCTCAAAAGACCGAGCAGCCAAAACAGTAAAGGTGAAAGTTAAAAGGCAAACACAAATACAATCTTATAACAACAGATCAGGTCAACAAAATATTAAATATTATGCTCTATCACCTGTTATAATAGTACATTTCATCTCATGTTAAGCAACAAGGCAAACTAAGCCAAGTATGTCACTAGGACGAACAATCAGCATTTCTACACAAAACTTACACAGTCATCGTGATCAACATTTGTTACTGTTTTGCCACTTTATATTTAAAGACTTTATAAGTGAACTCTACATTTGCATGACATCAAATTTAGTGTTGTTTATTGTGATTTTAAAAATCTCATTCTTGTTTAGGTGATTCCTTCATTGTTTCCTTTATAACACATATGATATAAATAAAACTACTGGCTACGGAAAGAACAAAGTCACTGAAATGCCATCTTCTCAGAGGTTTTAATCTTCCTAAAGCAATAGCAAATAAGTGGACATTTTTAAGAATAGCATAGAAAACATATGGATAACTCTTAATATAAATTCATGTCATAGCTCATAAAGGCTCTGAAGGCTCCTTCTGAGCTATTATGGTGCATGCTGTGAATGTGTATTAACGTCAGTGCCCGATCATATGTTAAGTACATAATATATTCGCATATTTAGTTCTATTCAAATGCCAATTTTAAAATATACTTTTTCTGAAGTCTTGGTTTCTAGTAGCCGTAATTTTTACATTAGCATCTATCAAAATAGTCACCTACTTTGACATTATTCAGCCTTTAAAATTATATTTGAACTCCCGCAAACTAGGAAACTATCTCTTTCTTTTCGTGCGCAGTCACTTAGCTACAGCCGAGTGAGAATTTTAGGAACTTATCTTTCTAAAGATGCTCAACACTTTATACATTTTATATTAACACTCTTTAGTAGATAATAATTATGTCCCCAAACAAAATCTTTCATTCCTGCTTCTTGTAGAAAACATGACATTCTATTACAATCATCAGGTTGCCAGCAAGAATCCAAAACAAAAATAATTCATTCAAACTCTTTAATCTAGTCATTGAAGATTGACAGTATCTTTTTATACTTTTGAAAGCTCTTTTAACATTAACTGATATTTTAGTGTGGGAAGAAACTAAAAGCTTTCTACATATAAAAGTTCATCTTTTACCTCCTCACCACCATCAGATAAAAGCATAAGGGGCTTGAAGCCACACTCAGATATACTGGTCCCATAGGAATGAACCCAGTGCATCATGAGTGCAGGGACAGGCAGCAAGTGTGAGCACTGACTTAGAAAAAGAGTCATGTTATCCCAGTAAGACAAGCTAGAGAACAGTTACATGTGACCTATTAATACTACTATGCATGGGATAATAGGAAGGCCTTCTTGTTACTCAAGATGAAGGTAGCCTGGCTAGAAAAATAAGCAAACCATTGCAAATATTGTAGTGACTGTCCTGTGAATGGATTGCCACACCAAATGACAGAACTCTCTCAATTCCACTTTCCAATAACTCCAAGGCACTCGGGATGTGACAGCATGATGAATACCACAACAGACAGCTCCAATATGGTACCATTTTACCAGATCAATATCTCGCTGCAATATAAGAAAAAAGGAGCTGATATTAGTCTACACAGTGTATTACAGATGAGGTACATTTCTTCTTACTGCACTCATGCTGAACCAAAGCAATAATTCATAGATCCCTTAAAAGGTTCCTGCACCACCACATGCAAAAAAAAAAGCTAATCTTTATTTTAACATCTGCTGGAAGATGTTATAGCTTAAAGCAATAGGTATGCAAGTTTTTTTAAAATGTCTCTCTTTATCATTTTATCTAGATACGGGAATAGCAAAGTATATCCAAAATCTGAAACAACACAAACATTCATAGATTGCTGACATTGTTCTATCATCAGGATAAAGAAAACTGTACTCAATATTTTACTACAAAGCTACCTTAATCCCTCCGCAAGTAGAAGCCATAGAACTTTCCACATTTGGGGTGTATGAAATATAATCAATTCTCCATTATCTGTGATGGTTTATTCTTTTTCGGATTATTCCGTATTTCCTTTTCAAAACCAAAGTCACCATGATCAAGTACTCATACTTAGCAAGACCCACAGAATAGGAAGCTGCCAAGAGTTCTTACCTACTGTACAAAGAATATTAGTTGCTAAGTGTACAAATCATTGAAAGTAATGCAAATAATTCTAATGACAGAGTCAAAATATAAATGATGGAGTGTTTTGTTGTTTTAAAATATTCTAATTTGTTCAAACCACAAGTACAAGGAGAAGTCAGAATAACAGATCATGCTAAATCCAAAGCCACCTAATTCAGACTTAATTTGACTCATGATTATCTTCTTTAATCCACTCTATTCATCATCTACTGGAGTGTTTTTCCTTTTCCTCATTTTCTCTCTTTTTTTTTTCATAACCTGTTTCAGTAAAATAAATATTTACTTCCTGAAACAAAGTTCTATTAAATTAAAACTGTTCTATTAATGCTTTGCAGAGGAACTTAGCAGCCAGCTCACCTGAGTCCTGCTTCCTTTCCAATCATGCCCATTTCCGTTCTGGCACCACCCAAAGATCCTAATATAGAGATCCTCAATCAACATTTCTGAAAATCTGACGCTGGCTTCTGCCAGTCTCCTGCCCAACTGCTGGTAATAGTTGACCCCCACTTACCTCCCTCACTGCCACTCACTGAAGTGTCTGCACTGTGCTAGTGAAGTCTGTGACATATAGGAGTTAATACTTCACAAAGCTATGACTACTCCCAATATTTTCTATTGTTGCCAACCTGAACCGTGAAGTAGGTCAGCACTAAGAGTTTTGTTTTATAGATAAGGAAAATGAGGTTTCAGAGGTTAAATGTCTTAGCCCATTGACCCAACAGCTGTCAGAATTTAGTAACCATTCTCTGGGCCAGTGCTTTCCAGCCCAGATTTTGTAATACCCCAGGGTGTCTCACATTTCCTAAAGCATTTCATGAAATTCTCAAAAAACATTCAATTAAAGACAAATATAGGCCAAATTATGTATTTTAGACATAACCAGGAGAAACGGCACAAATATATAGTGCATCACAACTTGGTAAAGCATGGAAAACTGGGCTGTCTGGTAGTCCACTGCAAGCCAGGCAAGTCTTAGGAACAAGATAAAAACAGAGAGGTGTAATAATAAGACAAGCACGTTACCAGTCATTAAATATCATCTCATCTTTTGCACACATCACATTTAATACAATTACATTTTTATTCAGGAGAAGGGCAAAAATATAAGGAAATAATAATCATAAAATACTGTTGTCTCTTGATCTGCTCTTTGAAAATCAACAAGAAAACTGATTAACTTTGTCTATGGGTTTTGTTTTATCATCTTCAAGGTAATTATACAGACTGAAAGGTTGCCTAGAAACGCTTGACTTGGCTAATATTGAGAAAGGGTATTCAACAGAGTTACCACTAATATTTATCTCCCCAGTTCATGTAGCTTATTTCTTTAAAGCAGACATCAATCAACTGTGGCATAACAAGAAAGATATGTTTATTTTATGGACATTTATTAAAATACCACACATGAGTGAGGACACAGAAAGATACTTGAAACACTAAAGCTGTTCCATAGTTAGATGCTTCAACGTGGATCCTCATCATAACAGCAATGCTAATCAAAGGATATTAAAATTAGCCATTTCACAGGAATTGTACTCCTCAAACTTACCTTGCCACATCAGGAGGTAGACCAAACAGGTAATAAACTGGTTACTCTGACCAAAGCTAGCAATAAATCTTAACTCTCTTCTTTTTGCTGTGGAGGCAACTGAGGCCCAGAAGTGCAAATCATGTGCCCAAGGTCACAATGTTAGTGTCAAAGGTGGGAAGATCTCCAAGTTAGGCCCAATTTGTCCCATTTTACCAATGGTACCCTTGAGGTTCAGAGACATTCCAGGGCTACTGAGAAGTAGAACTTGGGCTAGAATGCATGTATTCTAACTTTCAATTTGGTAGATGAAGAGGAACTCTCGTAGCCATCCATTTCTACACATGTATCGTTCAAAATATGAGATACTTCACTCCTCAAATTAATGTCTAAGAATAGAGACAAACTTGTATATTCAGTCTTCAAATTCAATTAAGGCTGTCCCTTGACTACTTCCTCCTTTCAAATGAATTTCAAAAGTGTTTATTTTAATCATAGCATTAGAAACAAATACATACAAACCCCTACTGTTTAAATTATTATGCCAGGACAAAAGAACACAATATAATACTCACTACAGATAACTAATTCGTTAGTTGAGTAGGAGGCAAAACATTTAAAAATTCTAAATATTAAAGAAAAATGTTAAATTCTTTTAATTCAAAAAACCTAAAATGCCTAAAATAAGATATTTAACAGTGTCCTTGGACCTCATTTACTTTCTATTTCCTACTACTTCAGGGTTCTGAGAGTTGAACATACACCTCTATCATTAGTCATCAGGTTTGAACTTTTTCAGAATACTGACAGGCATTAGATTCTGGTTCAGGGTTGGTTTTGCAAACAACGGAAAATTTTTTTTTTTTTATTTTGAAAGATAGTATTAAAAGTTGAATAGCCACTATGTCCTACACACTGTATTAGGAATCAAAGAAATAAAGGTCAAGATAAAGAAAAGGTCCCTCTAAGTGGATGAACTCACAGTCTAATAAGGAAGACTGATATGAAAAGAGATAATTATAGTACAAAGCAATTAGCTTTAGGGTAGAAACAGAAATGAAGAACTTCAGAAGTACAGTATATTTAACAGAAAAATCTGAACTCCATGACTGGTTTTCTTCTTTTTTTTTTTTAATTTTTTTATGTTTATTTATTTTTGAGAGAGAGAAACAGAGCACGAGTGGGGGAGGGGCAGAGAGTCAGGAAGACACAGAATCTGAAGCAGGCTCCAGGCTCTGAGCTGTCAGCACAGAGCCCAACGCGGGGCTTGAACCCAGGAACCTAGAGTTCATGACCTAGGCTGAAGTCAGAAGCCTAACAGACTGGACCACTCAGGCGTCCCTCCATGACTGGTTTTCTAAAATAAATAAATAATCATAACTTTCAGAGCATATTTATAAAGTTTGCTTTAAACTAAGAATGACCAAATATCTGATTATCATAGAAATGTCAGATTCACGTACATGCTCGCATGCCTGCTTTCCACCTGTGAGAATGACACAGTGAATTTGAAGGATCAGGGGAAATAATGGCTCACATTTCATATTTGTAACAAAAAATTCATACACTGCTGCTGTCTGATTACTTGGTTGAGTAAAATTCAGTGCAATAAACATGAGAAATAGGTATTAAAAGTTCCAGTAACAATGTTACACATGTTTGAAGATTTTTGAAAGGGCTCATTATTGACAAAAGTAGTTTATTTAGCTTGAATAATTAATATTATGCCTCAGTAACTCATAATAAACATGCATTCAATTAAATGTTAAAATATCACTTGAATCAATACATAATAATTCAAGAGTCAGGATCAAAAGAAAAATTAAGTAAAACTATTTTAATGCCCTAAATGCCATAAGCACTAGAGCAAAAACAATAAAAGGATATTTGATTTTTATAAGCATTTTCTTTGGGGCTTTCATAAAATGATGTGGACCAGCGGCCAAGTCCTGGCTCATAGAGTCTTTGCTATCTGGCCTGAGCAAATCACCTAACCCCACCCCACCCCCCACCCACTCCCCACCAGGGATCACTTTTCCCAATCATTGAAATGGGTGTGACGTCACCAATCTCACAGGTGTATTGTTGAGAAGCCAAAATGATTCTTCAGAGTGCTTTGAAAGTAGTGTCAGTGGTTGATCATCACAACAAAATTTTTCTATCATGCTTTTCAGGGTTGAATCAATAAAACGCATAGAAAGATGTGACCTCAAGTTCTAAATGAAGGATTTAATTTACAAAATATATAGCAACAAAGTATACATGAATTTGTTTCTATAACTAAAAACTATGTTTCTATTTTAGAATTATGATTCTACTTATGTTTATGGAAACCTAAACATAAACATATGTTGCTTCCATAAACATAAGTAAAACATAATTATTACTATGTGATTAAAAGGAAATCTATATTGTTTGTGGAATTAAGAACCAATTTGATAATATCAGATATTTTTAAGTTGACCACAAAAGATACAATCACCTGAGAGCAAAAAAAGGCCCAGGACTGTGCAGTCACTGTCCCTTCCTGTAAATGTAAGTGTGTTAAACAGGGTTTAAACTAGTAGGTAACAACTGCCCAGAGAAATTGTCGGTTTTTCTTTAGAGACTGATAAATACTCATTGTGTGTCAGATGTGATATGTGTATGTAAAATAGATTAACAGAGGCAGAAATACACTTTCATGAAAAGGACTAGCAAATTTAATATTTTAAGCTATTGATATTGTAAAAAGAGACCAGGGGAAAACATCTCTGCCTAAAGAAGCATAAGGAGTGAGACTGAGAAACAAAACACAGACATTGCTTCCAATTTTTTTTTTTAAATGTCACGTACATATAAAGTCCTTCAAAGCAATCAAGAAACTGTAAGTTCAAGTGATAACAGACCTCTATGAAATGCAGTTGCAAGAAACAGAAGAGCATTTAGGTCCTGAGACCTCCCCCACCCCCGAAAAATACCCCCAAATGTGTCGAAATATTTAAGTAATAGCCTGAAACACTTTGAAAGGCACCATTTAATCAAAGTACAGTATCCTCTCTTCCTGAGCATGATACAGCTCAACAGGAATATCTATCTGAATTCTTAATGGACCTGCTGAAGTTAACAACAAATAAATGAAAACAAGTAAGTATAAATATCTGCTATATTAAAAGATGACTGAGTGGCATATAATTCCTACTAGTAATTCTGTGCCCATGTTGAAGTTGAAATTAGTACACAGTTAATGCCTGCTTTGAAGAAAGTTATTATGTACCTTCCATACTGCAAACCAATAAACTCCCCCTCCCTCCCACTATGTTGTTGCTAGCCTTTGTCTTTTTTTTTCCTGTGGTCCTGTTTAAATTCTCACCTTGCTCTGCCCTTGTCATCAAGTCGTTCAAGCACAAAGCAGGGAGCATGGGGAGTGTTTACTCATTTCCCAAGTCCATTATCTTACACATTAATCACTGGTCTGGAACTTTTGGACAATGCTGAATCTGTTACCTTTTTTTTCCCCCTTTCTGGCTGCTTTACTCATGAATCTGACAGTTCACCAGTTTCAGGCTGCACTTACACTTGATGACCTTTTCATTTGATTAACTATTTTTGTCCCTTAAAACAGTAAAGATATGTCGTTTGGAGTCCAGAGAAACCGTAACGAACTTAAATGCGGAAGATGAAGCCCTTATTTTTCAAATAGTGCTTTTTCTTCATGGAAAGGCGAACCAACGGAGCTAAATCTCTTAAATATTAGTTTGTGAAAATATTTATCTTTGTTGGAATTGAGCCGGTTCTCTTTCCCACCGCCCCCCTTCCCTCACGATTATTAAGTGTCATTTTCAAAACAAAACAGTAATGAGAAATTCTGCTTAACTTTGGAAAGCAAATATTTTTAAATTTTAAAACAAACAAACTTTTTACTCTCTAAAATCTCCCCAGTTCTTGCATAATATGAAGGGGTTGTTCTGGGAATCCAAAGTTAAGGTTCAGTAATGATTACTAAACCAAGAGAAATAGATGTAAAAAAGCAGGACAGCTGGAGGCTCTTGAACTATAGTTGTCAAAAGATTTGTTTGTGAAACATGCATTTTATTGCCTTGTATGCATGTTATAATGAGGCATGGACAACTGCAACATTACACTTAATGATTGCATTTCTTGTTTCAGCCAGTTTCCTTGTCCTCTTGCAATTAACGTTTTCCCAGATCACCCAAGGCTACTTTGTCAGGAAAAAAAAAATCTGAAATTCACATAAATGAGCAATGTCAATAGTTTAGAAAGAGTTTACTTAGAGAACAAAGGGCCCTTATGAGGCACTAGTGAGAAGAAATGGGGAAAAAATGAGTCCTCACAATGTAAGCCTTTTCTTAAAGAGACTTGTTATCAAGCAGTTCGGGATAGTCCCTCAAATCTGCATTAAAATGCATTTCATTCCATTGACTCATTTGCATTAATTTCTCCCATTATATCTGAAAATGGCTGAATGTCTACCCAACACAATGCCACAGCCTATCACAGGCTACCACGGCGGCCCCAGGTGCCAATTTACTCCTCTTAGTTCTTTTCATTCTGTTTGCTGATTCTGACAACTGGAGTTCTCCTCTCAGTCCGAGGGACTTTTCAATTGGATTTGCTCGTGGTGACAAAATTGTTGCTTTGCTGAGAGGAGGGGGTTCTTTGATTGAGCGTCTATCATGCTGCCATGGGAAAGCGAGAGGCGAATGATTCTCAGTGGCTTCTGATTTCCAGTATTTGTTCAGCATTAGGCCCACTTATCTCCAGAAGAAAAAGCAACATGTAGAAAGAAAGTGACAGGCAGAAACACACTCACTTGCTCGTTCATTCTCACTGCGCTCTGTATTCAAACAAGGGGGACCTATTACACTGAAAGCTCCAGATCAGCCTCACTCAATTATCACAGTTAATCCTTATAGCTCTATAAAGTAAATATTTCATTACAATTTCAAATAAACAGTCACCCAATCTAATGAAGCAAGAACTCAAAGTGGCAATGTCATAGAACTCGTTACCGTCATCAAAGGAAAGGACACAGCCTTGTCTACTAATAATGAAAAAATGGATACTGGCATATTTATGAACTCAAGGGTGTGTGGTGGTGAGGGTTCCACCCTCCCCCCCTTAGTGCCATTGACCAATTTATCTTTCCAAATACAATTCAATTATCAAAATTCTATTTGTCTTTTTTCTTTCCCTTTATTTCTCTCTTTCTCACCCCAGTCGCTCCTTCGTGCTAGTAATCTGCCTCACAGTCCATCATCGGTACACAATGCACTTGGCACATTCAACAAGAACTTTCCTTTTTTTCCATGAACATCAGAGAATCTTGATATGGCGTTTCAAATTCAGGAATCCTACAGAATATAAAGTGATCATTTTCATGATCCATTGTCTCTACATCAATGTTACCTTAACCCTTTATCTTGTATGTCCTTTAATCCTTTGTCTCCTACTCTTATGCTCCAGGGGAAGAACATCTAAAAATAACTCTCATTTCACCAAATTTTAATAATTTGAAAAAAGCTTGAATTGAATAAAGATAAGTAGATTAAGTCCTTAATCAAATGTTGCATTACCTCTATGCTACTCTCTCATTTTAATCCTAATCTTCAGTCCCTTGGGGAATCATTTTCCTTAAATTATTATTTCATCCTTCTTATTAAATACTCTAATAGTCATTATATTTTCACACTTTTATAATTCATCCTATTGGACAGAAGAAGGTACAACATGTGTAATAGGACAATTTCACCTGTATTTGTCAGAATTTACTCAAAGGGTCGAAGGGGTCCCATGTTATACGTTATGACACAAACCTTCTCTAGTTAGATGCTGACTACAACCGCCTCTCCCTTTCTCTCAATTTAACTACGCTCTGTTGAACTATCCTCTAATTATTGTCTCATAGAAGTTAGATGAATGGTCTTTGGCTAGTGGTGAAGATTTGCATTTTTTTCCTTTCCTCTGAGATTCTTAAATACTTATTCTCTTTTAAAACATCACCTGAAATTACTATTGCCCAAACACGTAGGGACATACAAATCACCGGGGGAGGTTTCTTAAAATACAGGTTTTGATTCAGATCTGGAGTGAGGCCTGGGATTCTGCAGTTTTAAAAAATGTTTATTTATTTATTTATTTTGAGAGAGAGAGTGGGAGAGGGACAGAGAAAGAGAGAGGGAGAGAGAGAATCCCAAGCAGGCTCCACACTGTCAGCGTGGAGCCCGAGGCAGGGCTCCAACTCATGAACTGTGAGATCATGACCTCAGTTGAAATCAGGAGTTGGACACTCAACTGGCTGAGCCACGCAGGTGTCCCTGGGATCCTGCATTTCTAATAAAATCACAGGTAATGCCAATACTGCTGGTCCCAGGACCATACACTGAGAAGACAAGAACTAAACTCCTGTATGGTATTTATAATTTTTTGGTATTTATAATTTCTATAATAAAATCACAAGTAGTGGATCTTGAGAATATTATTCAGAGAAAGCTACATGTAAAGTTTTCAACACTGTTTTAATTTCATTAATAAAGATATCTAAAATATGAATGACTTTATTAATAAAGTTTCCTAAAATACAGATTTAAGTAAGAATGTTACTACTGTTATTAATTATACATTGATAATTGAGTGGTTTCATATGTACACGTAATTATTAGCTCTTTCCATCCACATGACAACTTTAAAGGCCTCTGCTATTGTGTTACTTACATTAATGAAACAGGCTAGAATACTGAGTCGCTGAAAGAAAATAACTGGCTCAAGGTAGGGGCTGGTCCTCAAGTATTGCCTGCAAATGCACTGTCCGTGAAGTACAGTTCAAGTCAACTTTACTCCCCATGTCATTGGATCTCAGTCTATGGCAACATGGACACTTAACACATTTTATACAAGGGTCCATAGTGTCGTAGACACTCTTCTGGGCCTTCTGCTTTCAGATGTGAAAGGACAAGCAAAGCTCCTGCCGGCCTGGCTTTGCACTACAAGTGAGCAACTGAACAAATTAGGGAGCAAAAAACATTGGGCAAGAAAATGTCGGATGTGGGTATGTGCCATGAAGAAAATGCTGTAATGGAAATGAGCGTCAGAAAAGTACTTAGGAATGCACATCTTAGAAATAAGTATATTTTCAGGGTGCCTGGGTGGCTCAGTCAGTTAAGCGTCCGACTTCGGCTCAGGTCATGAGCTCACGGTTCGTGGGTTTGAGCCCCGCATTGGGCTCTGTGCTGACAGCTCAGAGCCCGGAGCCTGTTTCAGATTCTGTGTGTCCCTCTCTCTATGCCCCTCCCCAACCCATGTTCTGTCTCCCTCTGTCTCAAAAATAAATAAACATTAAAAAAAATTTAAAAAAAAAGAAATAAGTATATCTTCAAATTTTATGTTTAAGATCTGGTATTACTCTTGTTATTATTGGACCACATTAGCAACTTAATTTTCCTTAATAATTTCAGTTCACATAAACCTGCAAACAAGCCTAAGTGGCTTATCACTGGTATAAAGAACTGTGCTCACAACACAGATATGGAAAGACATGTTTGAAGACTGTTACCTTTGGTATCATCTCCTATATATGTTGCTTTCACTGATATCTTAACACTCTCTGAGCCCAGTGTCATAATCTTCATCATAAACGTTAACACTGATGTATCATTTTATTTAATGGTTTTGTTGAAAACATCTTACATGTTAAGTGAATTAATAGTACAACGGCTTTGTCAAGTATAAAACTGCTGTAGCCATTTTCCAGATTATAAAACCGAGGCACAGAAGACTTAACTATAAATCCAGATTTATGTGGCTGGTAAGCATCAAAGTTAAGTTTGAAATCTGGGCAGTTGCGTTCCAATGTCTGTGCTCTTAATAGTTTGCCTCTCATTCTTGTTTATAAAAAAAAAAAATGACAGTTATAAATTATTTCCAAGATTCTATTTGCTCACAAATGCTAAAACCCAATGATACTGATTTAAAATATAAAGTCTAAAGGTCAGGCTGTGTTATTGTCTGTTTGGTTTTGTTTTTTGTTTGTTTGGTTGGTTGGTTGGTTGTTTGGTTGGTTGGAATATTTAAGTGTTTAGAATTATGCAGACCTCTGATTAAAGTTACCCCATTTTTTAAATTTTTTTAATATTTATTTTTGAGAGAGAGAGAGAGAGACAGAGTGTGAGTGGGGGAGGGACAGAAAGAGAGAGGGAGACACAGAATCCAAAGCAGGCTCCAGGCTCTGTGCTGACCTGAGCTGGCAGCACAGAGCCCGATGCGGAGCTGGAATTCAAGAACCCTAGAGATCATGACCTGAGCTGCAGTTGGACACTTAACCGACTGAGCCACCCAGGCACCCCATCCCGTTTTTAATTAGAGATTCTGCATTCCTTCCTTTATATACCTTTGAAATCAGGTAGATTTCAAAAACAGAAGATTACATACAGAAATAGTAAATCTAATAATCGATCATTAAAATAAAAGTGTCACATATGTAATTTACAAAGGCTTGTGCTCCACAGGAAATACTGGTCAGAATAGTTAGCACTATATGATTCTTTAATGCAATGGTTGGATTTTAAAAACAAATTAATCTTTTAATAACATTCAGTGTTTAGAAGATTAAATATGGATGATTTAAGTAAGAACATCATTACCACTATGAATAATATTAATAATTAGCTGCCTTAATGTACACTTCATTTTTCACTATTTTTATTCTCACAATATTTAAAGTCTCCAGCAGTTCATTATGTTATAGTAATAATACAAACCTCAAAATTATCACATACACATACACCCTGCTCAAAGAATTATAATACACTTAATTGTATAAAACTGTAAATTTATGTTATAACTTAAATAAAGAAAATGTCCAATAAAAGCACAACAAAAGAGAAGTGAAGGCAGTGATGAAGTCTCAAAATGTTGTTGCCTTGAGATATGTCAGTTTGATGTCAGTTTGATCTGTTTCACTCCACACATCTAATAATTGCCTGGTGTAGTTGTGCTTATACAGGTGCTTAATCTATGCTCAACACATGAAAGTTTTCATTTTACTTTTTTACTCTTTAGGGTTTGAAGATATGCCAATGCAGTAAATATGTGACTATTCCATCTCCGGTAGGAGAATTCTCTGTAGACTGATTTCCTAGGCACCTTGATAGCTGTTTACATCTTGAAATATATTGGTCTTTTGATTTTAGCAACAACACTGTAATTGATTATCTTTTTAGATCTTTAACCACGCCTCCTTTTTTCACTGAATCCTCTCCTGATTTTCCTAAAAAGTAAATACTATTCAGAGTTTCATTTATTAAAAATTTTTTTAACGTTTTTTTATTTATATTTGAGACAGAGAGAGACAGAGCATGAACGGGGGAGGGTCAGAGAGAGGGAGACACAGAATCAGAAACAGGCTCCAGGCTCTGAGCCATCAGCCCAGAGCCTGACGCGGGGCTCGAACTCACGGACCGCGGGATCATGACCTGAGCCGAAGTCGGACGCTTAACCGACTGAGCCACCCAGGCGCCCCAGAGTTTCATTTTTAGCTCTTCCCTCTCTAAATCATCTTTTCCAAGAACTCCCATTCATTCCAATTTTCAATTTCCAAGTAAGGTGCAAAGTGGTCCCCCCACTGATATTAATACTGTTAACTAACTCTGGACACCACCATTTGGCTATTGCACACTTATCACAAATACATTGCCATGAATTGGTCACCTTTTCCCAATTCCGCTCCTCCTTTTGTATTCCCTTTCCTGCTGAACCATCCATCAACTCATACAAACCAGACATTTGGAAGACATTAACTTCTGACTTCACCTGCTCCTTGCATCTCCTCTCATTAACGAACACCTAATATGTGATCATATTCCACTAGTTCTTTCTAGCCTTTAAGGCACTGTTACATCCATTTCTCCCTCTCCATTCCTGTGGTGACTGTCTTAGCAAAGGCTCTATTTATTTGCTACCCAGACTGTTAACAATAGCCTCCTAACTAGGCTTCTTGCCTCTGTGAAAATTAAGAAAAGGAAACATCACTAGGGTGGAATCAGGTTTGGCAGGGGGCGCCGTCATGCCCTACGACTCATTGTACATTGCAGACCCAACCAGAAGAGAGAGACCTACTTGTGCCTTGCCTGTGAATACTATTTTACTATGGCAGCACAGAGTAGGAAGGCTTCCTCCTCCCCCCTGGCAACACCCCAGCCAATGAGAGACAACCACAACTCAGCCAGTCAAAAGTCACTATGCTTCACACTCCCAGTTTATACCAATGGACTTTTTTGTTTGTAACAGCTCCTCCCAACTTCCTGCTTTCCTCTACAAGAGAGCAGTTCATCTCCTTTGCTCCTGGGAATTGACAGACCTTGCATGTCCTGGAGTACAATTCTCTGTTATTCTTGAATACACCCATCTTTTGCTGGTAAACTAACTGGCAGTTTTATTTTGAAGGTTAACACCTCCATTTGTACTGCACTTTCCAACTGGACGCCCAGTTGGCTGCTAAAGTTTTGCTTATGCCATGCAAATTTGGTTATGTAATGTGCTGTAGTAAGTCTTTCTCATCCGTAATATTTCCTCGTTACTTTCAGAATATAATCTAAACTCCATAGACTAAATGACAGCCTTCATGATTGGCCCCTGCCTATCACTCCAACCCATCTTTAAACAGCAATAATAATAGTTGTCATTGCATGTGCCTGGCACTGTTAAAATGCTTTTATATACCATCTTATTTACTCTTTCTATCAACCATAGGAAGTGGGATTTGAGACCCCCAATTTTACCAGTAATGTTCCCAGATTTAACTCATCGAAAATCACTGGATTAGAGAATAACAGAGCCTGGGCCTAAAACAGGTTCAAACTAACTGTGAGGTCCTTACAACCACTTTTCTACCCACCCCACCCACCGCCCCACCCCCCCCCGCAAATTCCCTCCCCTCTTTACCTTTTTCCCTTTCTGCTCTCAGTTCTAATGCAGCAGTTTTCAACCCTAGAGGTACATTAGAGTGCATAATCACCTGGGAAGGTTTTTAAAACCTGACTGGCCTGGCTTCACTCATCTCTTAAGATTTCTATTTTGTTAGTGTGAAGTAGGGTCTGGGCATCGGTATTTTTTAAGAGCAGCCTAGATTTTTCTAGGGTGCAGCCAGGTTTGAGATATGCTGCCTAATGAAACTGAATTATATATAGCTACACGAAACATCATGTAACCTCTTTATATCTGATCCCAGTGACTGTAATTCTTTCTCCCTATGTAATTGTGTATCCTGGATGTTTGAGCTTCCTGCAGATGGAAGTCGTGGATTGCTTGGATTTATAACTGATGTGACTGGTGGGCAGTAGGCCCTCAACAATAACTTATAAAATAAATACATATGACTTGCTGATTGCTCTTACAAAGACTTTGTAGGAATTAATATGAATACTGAAATGTAATATTTTGAAGTCCCTTAAATTTCTCAGAGGCTAGGAAAGAATAAAAGCCCCAAAGAAAATGATTTTAATACATGAAATTATTTACACATAAAAAGTGTCAGTATCTTCCTGCAAAAAAGGGGGAAAAAGGTCTTAGATGAGGACCAAAAAAAGTTATTTTTCAAAGTTTTGTAGTCATTAGCATCATGCACAATGTACATGAAAACTCACAGGCTAGATTGATAGAGTAAGATAACAAAGTCAAGGACAGATCTTATTTTCTGGTTGAGACTCCCCTCCCTTCAGATAAAACAGATCATAAACACTACACCTTTATGCAACTTCCATTTTTCCCCCAGTGACACTACATTTTCCTGATGATTAATTACTTAATCATTGGGAGATTAAAATATCATATTACTTGGCAATTGAAATATCATACTATTTGACATTGTTTATCAGTAAACTAACTTAATTTTATTACTGGTACAATGATTTAAGTTTCTATTATAATCTGGGCTATTCCTATAATTTTTAAGAAGGAAGAAATTTAGAAATTTTAGCTTATTTACATAAGGTTTTATGAACATTTTAATAAGATCTAAAAATCCCATCTCTCTGCTGTTATGTAAAACGAAAAGCTAAGTTATAGTATTTTGAGGGGTGATTTGGTGGGGGGATAAAATACATAAGAATATAAAGAGAATCTGAATGCCCACATAATAAAAATTAATCATGGTGAATTGCTTTGGGGAGAATCATACACTTGACCCACATTGAAGACTGAAATATTAATCCATTTCTATGACAGAGATCAAGCTTCATAGTCGCTTTTTATCCTCCTCATAATAGAAGCAACAGTTGTAAACCATAATGTTATAGTTCAAACAATGCCCCCCCTAAGACTTCAAATTTATTATAGCATTCATCTCCAAGACAAAAGACCTGGTGTAGGAAAAAAGCTCTTTTTAGCAAAAAGCATGGTTGTTATTTATGGCTCAGATGCAAAGAATGAGTTTGGGGAATTTATCAGAGATGAAGGTATGAAATGTTTTAGCTTGTTCTTCTCTCTCTAATCCATAAACCATTTTCTCAGCCACCCAAGTGAATTCTAATGGAACAGGAATGATGAAATAATATTTTCCTAGCCCTTTAACACTTCTTCTTCTGTGTAAGTTTCAGTGAGATGAGAAGAATGTGATTTCTTAAAATTAAGGCTATTTTAAGCAGCAGATAAGCAGTATTTTCCAATACTATGTAATTTAGTCCCTGGGGCAAAATTCAGCATTTTTAATGATGGTGTAGTGTTTATGTGTTTAATTCTGAAAATCCCTACTATTACTATTAGTATTATTATGGGCTATCATGAAATTAGAATTTCAGAATAAGCACATTTTCACTAAAACTATTTCAGTAATAGAAGTCCCGTTATTGCCTCTGAAAACTCAACAGTGTTACTCAACCTCTTTTATTTGAATATTCTTAATCATTAGCTATACCTGCATCAGCACTCCTTAAAATAAGACATGCCATCATCAAAACCAAAATAACTTATGGATTTCCTATTGCCCATCCTTTCTTTTTGAAATGAGTATAAGGCCACAAGAGGGGCGTTTATTTCTCTAATGATCAGGACTGGGAGAAGCCTCATGCAGGTAGGAAGGTGTGGGATATACCAGGATGTAATGAAAATTCATTCTTTATACTCACATATTGCTTTCCTTAAGACAAAAACACATTCAACAAATGGGAGTGGGGAAAAATGTAAAATGTATAGTATTTGCCCTCAAGAAAGTAAAATGTTTGTAGTTTATGCACTTTTAAAAGTGTTATAAGAACAGCTCTATGGTGCTGAGCACAATGAATGAACAATAAAGATGCCATTTGTTTTTTTCTTTCCTAATTCAAAAAAAGACAGGTAATTTTAGAACAAAATAAAGCAGCTGGAATAAAATATGGAATAATCCTTAAACTGAAAACCTTTCCTGGCATTGTTTGATAGATGGTATACTGCTTCTATTGTTTGCCAAATTCCATTTAAATTGCTCAAACAGCTCAAGGAAAATGTGGACTCTATCTGGACAGTTTTTAACATCATAATCACTGGAATTAAGAACAACCCACTGCTGAGTTATTTGCCATCATGCATTTCGATTGCACATTTGCTGAGTGTTGGTGCTTTTTCTCCCCCTAGTTTTGATACTATAATTCCTTTGCCACAATTTTCATCTGTATTAGACTACTTTAGCTTGACATAGAAATAAAAGTTAATTAGTTTCTATGGCGACCTATGCATTAAACATTGCAGTTCTTTCAGATTTGTAAATACATTCCAACTTAGTATTCAGAATGCAATGTGTATAAGCATTCAGTACAAATAGTGTGAGTTTGTTTGCAGTTAAGATAGAATAGGGACTTGAGCCAGATGACATAATTCATTTGAGTATACAGTGTCAGCGAAAGATGTCCTAAATTTGACATCTATGTGCCTTTTACTTATATTTAAAGCCACACACGTCTTTCCAATATTTTTTCTAAATGCTTCTTAACAATTTAATACATATACTCTACACAAAATACCTTAAATTTTTCTAGGCTCATTTTAGGTGCAAAGTGCTAAATAGGGGCCATTTCACTAAGCCAATAGAGTCTGGACTTTTTTCTCTAAAAAGTAGTTTGCAAAACTTTGTGCACAATAAAAACACCTGTAGAACTTCTTTAAAAGTATGAATTTCTCAGTTTCACCTCCAGAATGTGAAATTCAGCATATGTAGGATGAGACCAATGAATCTACACTGTTATCGTGCACCCTAGTTGATAATAATGTTTGCATTGGTAGGATCACTTTCGTAAAAAACAGAGTGTAAATCAGATGCTCTTTAACCAAATGTAGCAAAAAAAAAAAAAAAAAACTTTTAAGTTATCAAGTTATCAGCATATCATGATTTTAGTACTCTTGTGAAACATTATTTCTTATATTGAGGGTATAAAAATCAGGCTTCTCACACCATTACTCCAATTTTAATTTCTTTGGAGCAATAAATAATATTCTTCATAAAGAAATCTTCCAGAAAGACCAAATATATCAGTTATTGATTGAAATTAATAACATGTGACATGATCCTATGCATAAAGACCTTTCACAAAAAGCAGATGATTTACATGAAAAAAGAGGCTAAATTTTACTATCCACTATTTTCTACAGACAATATTCTTTCTCTATCATGGGAAAGGCAAGCTGTAATACATTATGCTTTGGGATTCTAATCAGAAACCTATAAACAATGTATAACTTACAAATGCCCTTCAGTGCATTAGAATACTTTTAGTACAGCTTTAAAATTTTAAATCAATTCTGCCATTCACTCCATATTATTTATCTTCAATTTCTCCATATTTTAAATGTCACTGTGTCATATTAAGTAATAAAAAGTTTAAAAGATTATAACCTGAACTTGGCAGATATTCACTTTCATTATTAGGCCTGAAATCCTTGCCTTCTTCTATTTTCACTACCAAAAGAGTCTTACTTCTGAGTTTTGCTGTTTTCATTCTTAAATGCAATGAAATCCTGCATTCACTGAACAACCTGAAGTTATCATAACGCTGCTTTAAGCCAATTCTAATAGTAAGTTAATAGTAAGTAAATCTAAAACACTTGGCTCTTAATAGAACTCTTTTGTCACCTATCTTTAAAACTATAATATTTTGGTAGTCTAAATCTTCCTTCAAATCTATCAGGTATGCCACTTATAATGTCCCATATTCCAGTAACATTTCATTTGCTCCAATCTGAAGCTCACAAAAGAAAACAGGCACTCAAAGATTGGTTTTTATGTGCACCATAGGTACAAATTATAACTACATTATATAACAGGCTTTATTGTAAGAAAGTGATCCATACCAAATATGCTTGGGTGGTAAATATAATTTCTTTCCCCAAAACGTCCCCTTAAATAAGTGTTGTTTTCATTAACTTTGTCCCTGTTGTAATGGCGATAGGAATCTCTGTTAACTAAAGCTAGTAAAATCCATGTAAATATTAGTAATTCAGGACTGAGAATTTTATGGAAACAAAACTATGGACAGAATATCCAGGTGCCTCTGTCCAATATAACACAGATCTTTCCTTGACGACATGGTTTTTGCCGTAACACTGCTCTCATTAGATTGGAATTTGTGTTACCTTCCTTGTACCAGGACTTACTAATAGGATTGCTAGCAATTATTATACTGAAATGAAATCAGCACAAACTATTAGATCTGTTTAAACAAGTTAAAAATAAACCTTGATTAAATGTTCTTTTATAAGAAGCTGCTCATTAGGGCTACATGGCCTTCAGAAAAATTGGTGTTTCATTAACATCAAAGAATGTATTGCATTTAAACTCCCTAGCCTAAAAAGTTACGTATGAAATAAAGTTTTAAAAATATTTTAGATAATGAAATTTTAGAAAAGATCTTACTTATGGTTCTTGGTTTAGTCAGTAGAAAGAAATATACTCTTAGGATAGTATTAATAATGAGATTACAAAGAATACCACCACCACCAAAAGCAAAAATAAGCAAAACAAAAAAGTCAAAAACTTTGCTAAAGTGATCAAATGATAAATTTCTTCTAAACTGAGGTACAACTCTGTTATGAAATAGCTGAGTTAGAAAGTCATTTCGATATTTAAATGCAAATAAGAATTTACTTTTGCAAAAAATCAGCGACTTTTGAACCATGGTAGCATTTATATGACTCGAGAAAGTAGAAGTATACCTTTCTAGAAAGCAGAAATCACTTCTCCCCTATAACAATGAATCAATAAACTACTTTGACCTGACTTGGTAGAAATTGTTCTGTTGATGATAAATGACCGAAAATAATTAAGATATAATGTTGGTAAATGTAAGTATAGGGCCTACAAAGTCATAGAAAGGATTTGGGTGTATTTCTTGTCATTTTCCATCTTCCTATCTCCACACCATTAGGCACATACATGCATACAAATGCACGTGTGCGTGCGCGCACGCACACACGCGCGCGCACACACACACACACACACACACACACAATTTATCCCACTAGAATAAGATGAATATTAGTTGTACAATACTTGAGTAAAGGTGGGCATCATCTCCATCGTTGAGGATGGATAAAGGATTAAAAAAAAAAAACTATTCCAGAAATGAACTACCAACTAAATTGTCAAACATTGAAATTCACAAAAGCATACTAACTAAAGTTAACAGCAGATCGATTCATTTATAGATTCTAATTTACTATAGTGCTCAAAGTTTTTTAAAACGAGATTTCATTTTTCTGAACAGTACATGTATTATTCTGAACAAACCATGCAGTAATCACTAGTGTAATTTAATCTCTTCATATAGACTGATCTCTATAGTATACTTGCCCCGTGCCTACACAGTAATATGAATATGTTCTGGTGTTTTAAAGGAACAAACCTCCTAGTTTAGGTAATTAAAATTCCTTAATTAAACGTACTATGGCATAGACAATGCATTCTTTATAAATCTGTGAGCATGCCTAAAAGCAACAAAATCACACTTTTGTTAAAGCATTTGTGTGTATTTTGCACAATTTTTAAAAGTTTAACCTCTGTAGATCAATGTGCTTCCTTAAAAGACTTTAATAAATTAAAGTGGAGAGAGCTTTTTTTCACCAGGCAGAAAAAGCTGATGAGACAGGTTTAGTTTAATCTCAGGCAATAGAAGTCATTAACCATTCTCTCAGGGATTAAAATATAGCTTGCCCTTTTCTTCTCTCACTTATCATTAGCATCACTTTAATCTCCTAGCGTTTCACACTGCTATTTTAATCATTACTTACTGCCTTTTGACAAGTGCAGAACATGCTTTTTCTCATTGAGGCAATATCCTGGTTTTAGCTGACAAATGTAGGACATAATGTAAAAATATCAAAGTGACATCTCTTAAACACACCTTCATCATAAAAATCTCTAAAGTTACAATATTCCTTTGTCTAGTATTTCCATGAAAATTATCATTTGAAAGGTTTATATCTTAAACAAAGAAAAAAAGTTTCTTCTAAATACAACAAAAACTAGTTTGGAAAAAATATTAAACTCATAATGAGACCCCAAAATGCACACATAAATATTAATCCTTTGCTCTGCAATAGTCAGGAACTTCCAAATATTTACAAAAGCAGCCTGCTGTTGCAATATAACTTTGATAACAAAATATACAATATTGAAATGTCTACTCCATTACCATTTGATGCTTTTTAATTACACAAAATAGTACATACATCCCAGGTTGAACCAAAATAAAATACTACATTGATTATGCCTAATTCTATTATTTTTATAATACCCACCACATGTGTGCTGATAAATAAACATTAAGTGATTCTTAAGAGAAAATTTAGATGGAATGATAGTTACAGTCATATTAATATATAACATCTGAAAATCTATTGAGAATGCTACAACTGAACTTTCTGTTACACTTTCTAAATTGTTATTTCAGATACAAGAAAAGCCATATGATGTTTGTTAATGTTCTTTTATCTAATGACATTTAGTCTAATTTATAGAATCTCATTAATCTAATCTTCCTAAATGTGAAGTGGATAACAAATTTGGAATGAGTCTCTTGGGATTCAGGAATTTAAGTTTTATATTGTCCTTAGATATAAATATTATAAGATGAGAAGATATTCCAGCCTCTTTATAATATACTATTTTTACTCAAAAGTAAACCATTGAAATATTTGGTAATTATAAAATCTGACTTTTAAAACCAAAGTACCAATTTTTTGGTAACGATCACTCACACTTGGCCCCAAGCCCTTTAATCTAGTCCATCTGTAATGATCTCACAGTACTTTCAACCATTATTTAACTGTTAGAAGAAAAAATATGTCGCACTATATGTTTCGACAATAAAATCCCTTCTTAAGCTTCACAAAGCAGAACAATTCATTATTTGATCCCTTTCCAGGTTCAAAGTCTGTCTTATTACAGTACTTCAAAGAAATATGTAATCAAAGACAAACAGCTGTGAAAACAATCTTTTATTACTTTATTATCATTGAGAATATATCTTTGGAGTAAACCAATGGAAATGGAATACAAGTAATCCCCATTAAGGTAGTTGTTTTGCATTAGTTCACAAACTATGCACAATTATCTGTAAGGTTTTAATTTTATTTCTTATAAATAGATTAATGGCACAGTCCAGTCACTCTAACGTCTGTCAAAAAGAAAAGAAACAACAACAAACACACACACACACACACACACATAAAAAAACCAAAAGAACAACAACAACAACAAAGAGCGGGCTGCTCTAATGTCAAACAAATGTTTTTAATAAACAAATTTTCAAAATGATATTAAGTGATGTGACTCTCTGGATTAACATTAACCTGAAGTGAAATCATATTCTCTGATGCTCATGCTAATCAGGGAGAACTGCAATATTGTTCAACTACAAATTGGTATACACATAATTAGAATTTAGTACCACTTACACTCTGTTCTGAAAACAGACACAGAATGAAGCAATTACCTTCTAAGGTAGTAGTAGCTGCGTCACCAAAATTATTCCCATATTTTAGGCATCACACAGTAATCTGGTTATGTTTCTACTTCTTAGAATGCAGGGTTTCTATCACCAATATGCAAATAGATTGGAAAATATAACACAAAGTGTTCAATCTGCAGGCTGGTAAGACACTCTGCAGGTGTCAGAGTAGAAGTGATGATGTTTTGCCAACCCCTACAATAAAGAACATGTGGAGGCAGGAGGAACAAATATCCCTTGAGCGCATATTATACGATAGAAAAGTTATACATTATTTCATGTAATTCCGACACCATATCGCTGAGGAAAGCATTACCATGCACATTTTAAAGATGTGGAAAGTTAAAAAACTAAGTAACTTTTGACTCATTTCTGGGTTAACCTAACTCCAAAGTCAACGTGCTCTTGCATTAGACCAGATACCGTCTATGCTAGAACAAACTTTCTAGGTGCACGTCCTCAAATGCTCTTATAAGGCACTACATTCTAACAAATCTAGCATTTCTTTAGCAGATCCTAAGGCGTGACTACATAGTCAGGGACAAAATGGTTAATCATGACTTTCTACAAAGCTGAACTGATGATTCATCAATACAGGCCACAATTAGAAAGACCATTGTCTCTACAGTTCTATGAACATATTGGTAGGCCAAGAGCCTCACGACATCGCTCTCACCAAAAGATACGATGGAAAGATGCAAACATACCACCTCACACTGACAAACCAAAGAAAATGGAAACATAACATAAGTATCATGAGACTATGGCCATATAGGCAAACAGTTATTAAGCTTAGTACATGAATTTTGAAAAAAATAGTGGTACATCCACTTCATTTTTCTGATAGCTCAGTATAATCTTAAATAGTTTTAATATCTTTGTATTTGTTTAAAAGTCTCTATAAATATAGGTGCATATGCACATGTACACATACATATTATACAAAGACACATATATGTTAACTACACTATAGTAAGTTCTTTTCTACTTACATATAACATGGTCTTACTCGAAAGTGTAAGTCTGAACTGAATATAATTGTTGCAGGCTTCCCTCTATATTAATAAGGTTATCTGAGGGCCACTTAGAGAAAAGAAAAATAAATAAAGGAACAATAGGTAGTAGGTGAAAAGAATTTAATTAAAAAACAAAAAACAAAAAACAAAAAACAGGGGCATCTGAGTAGTTCAGTCAGTTAAGCATCTGACTTCGGTTCAGGTCATGATCCCATGGTTTGTGGGTTCAAACTCCGTGTCAGGCTCGCTCTCTCTCTCTCTCTCTCTCTGCCCTTCCCTTGCTTGTGGACGCTGTCTCTCTCTCTCTCTCTCAAAAACAAAATACACGTTAAAAAAAATAAAAAGTAAAAACTTTTGTCACAGGTAAAAACTAAAAAATCACTTTAGCATAAACATTGTATCCTCTATTTTAAATAATATAAAAAAACAAAATTCCTAGAAACTGTGGCCAGCCAAGTGTAGAGATACTGAAGGAAATGGAAGTGCTTATTTGAAGTCCTGATCCTTCAATTCATAGTACAGCTTGGTTCAGTTTTACTGGTTACTAAATAAACAGTATCAGAATTGGAAATGCATTTAATGCATGACTCAATTTCCATAAAAGTTAATTTCCTGACTTTTCAGTTTGATTGCATCAGAAGTTATTCAGTGCAGGAGGGCAAAACAAAGCCAGTCGCTGCAGCTTTGGAATAATTAAGTAGTAATTTGACCAAACATTTCCTTCCTTTCTGTGTATTTCTCAAAGTCACTATTACACTACAAATTTTAGCAGAAACATTTTTAATGGGCATAATGCATAAGGGAAATAGTGCATAGCACGTTTCACAATCAGGGTAGGCAGCACCATCATGAGACCACTTTTTACTGCTATCTTTAGATGTACTCGAGATAAACTTTTGATTTTCAGGCTTTGGAATCTTCAGATTACAGAAATGAAAGTCACCATCTTCAATTTTCACATCCAAGTCCAATTTATTATTCAATAGGAAACAACCTATAGAAAATTATGTGAATAGTGCAATATTGTGACTTTAGATGTTACGCTAATGCAATGTTTTGTTAACATATTGACTTATGAAGATCAGACTGGTTAATGTCATTCCACTGTTTCCAGTTTGGATGATGCTATAATAAGCAATAAAGAAAGGAGGACTATCAGTGTTTGAATTCCCATAGTCCTGGATCATTTGCCTTGGTTAAAAATGTATCATTCATAAAATTATGTGAAAAGATCTTGTACAGCTTTTGCTTTTTAACTTTTTTGAGAGCACTTTCTTAAATATAATTTCATTTCATTACTGAACAAAAATTAAAAGTATGTTTGAATCTTTTTGTTCAGATGAAAACTTGGTAAAAATTGGAAGAGAATTGGAAAAATTATCCTCAACCTCCCCCAAACATACTCTGCTGCTGCCTTTACTTTGCAACTCACTGGTAAATTTTTTTAGTCCTTATCATTCACCTACACTAAATGACCTCTCATCTGACTTGATCTGTCTGTATACCTTGTTCTTTCTTCAATATTCCCTACTCTCCACCCTGTCTCAGATACCTTAGACTCCTCTTGGCCTACAATGCAAATATGGAGAAGAATCCTCAAAGCTCTCCAAGCCCTGTGCATTACTTTTCCATCTTAATGATCAACCAAAATTTTAAACTGTATTCTTTTCACCTCCTGTAGTCCTGTTATCAAGCATATTTCACTGTCTTACTCCCTGGGTTTACAAAAGTCACACTTTTGTTATTTATTTTGTTATTTTTATTATTTTTTTTTTAAATTTATTTGAGAGAGAGAGAGATAGAAAGAAAGAGAATCTTAAGCAGGCTCCACACTCGGCACAGAGGTGGGGGTGGGGCTCGATCCCAGGACCCTAGGATCATGACCTGAGCCGAAATCAACAGTTGGACGTTCAACTGACTCATCCAGGTGCCCCATCCATTTTGTTACTTAGAGGTATATTTCTTCTAATGGAGGAGAGGGAGCTCAAAGGGCACTGACACCTACTTTTGGAAGACAGTGCAGTATAGAGAACATGAACATTAGAGTCAGGCCTTCAGGGCTCATACCCTATCTCTATCAAGGTGTTTTGTAACTTAATGAGTCTCAGTTTCCTCATTACTGAAATGGGTTTACTGATATCCACATCATAGGGTTATTATTAGATTAAATGCACAAAATATGCAAGTTTTTCATAGTATATTATAGGCGCTATTCAAAAAGTATCATTTTTCCTCTTCTAGGAAATAATGTATGAATATAAAAAGGAAATATTCTCAATTATAATATCTTAGGCTTTTAAAATCTATGTGAATCTGTATAAATGACAGCATCTCTTTGTGGCCATCATTTAAAAAATAAAAACTAATCCAAACTAATCTATACAGTCCAAATTAGGACTGTATGATTCATTAAGTTCCTATACTAGATTTGCTGACCTCTGCCAGCCATTTAAAATTTTAAATATTTGGGGGATGATGCACCTGGCTGACTCAGTCAGTAGAACATGTGACTCTTGATCTTGGGGTTGCAAGTTGAAGCCCCATGTTGGGTGTAAAGATTACTTAAAAATAAAGTTTAAAAAAACAAATAAAATAAAATTTTAAATATTTGCATACAACACTGGCTTTCAGTGTATATAAATTACATAAATCAGTTACTTAACTAGACCTTGCAAATCAACTAGTTAATCCTCCAGTTTACAAATGAACACACTTAATTCTATGTTTATTTATTTATTTATTTTAATTTTTTTTTATTTTTGAGAGAGACAGAGCATGAGCGGGGGAGGAGCAGAGAGAGAGAAAGGGAGACACAGAATCTGAAGCAGGCTCCAGGCTCTGAGCTGTCAGCACAGAATCCAACGCAGGCTCAAACCCACGAACTGTGAGATCATGACCTGAGCCAAAGTCGGACGCTTAACCGACTGAGCCACCCAGGGGCCCCAACAGCACACTGAATTCTAATAATTTGCTCAGCCAGTAACAGCCATTATTAGAAGCCAGGTTTTTGACAATCTGTCTTTGTTTCTAATTTTTTTGATACTTTAATTTTTGTATAATTCAAATGCAATTCATATTTTAAAGATATATACTTTATTCATCCTCTCCTTTGACCATAGGGCAAATGTTAAAGAAATGAAATCCGTAATTTCTATTTTCAAATTTTCCCTCAGTGACCGCTGGGAGCACTCAATAGTTCTTTAATTAACATTCCATGGATTATAGCTCCAAAGTGTTGACCAAATGCCTCCAATCAAAAAAATAAAATAAAAATTAAGTTGAAAAATTTGTAAAACTCCTAGCTTCCAAAGACATAACTTGTTTTCTTTTCTTTTTTTCATTTTTTTTTTTATTGTTTATTTACTTTTGAGAAAGAGAGAGACAGCAAGAGTGAGAGAGGGGCAGAGAGAGAAGGAGACACAGAATCTGAACAGAGCTCGACGAGGGGCTAGACCTCACTAACTGTGAGATCATGACCTGAGCCAAAGTCGGATGCTTAACTGACTAAGCCACCCAGGTGCTCTAACTTGTTTTCTTTATAATAAAGCTTGTTCATGATTAAAGTGTCTCTTACAATAAAAGTAATGTAAACTGCAACTTTTTTCTCTACTAATTTAGGTCAAAATAATATCTCTTAAGGCACACAGTAAGATACAACAGAACTGCATGTACTTATCAAGTCCACTTTAAGATTTCCAGAAAATATAACTTGGAAAAAGAAAACATTTGCTCCATTACACTCCATAGAATTGTTATCCTAGGAGCAACATGGATCTAACATGTTGGGTCTAACATGCCACTCATTTATGACATAAAAGAAAGTAGATACTAGAAAGCTGGAGTTTTGTGTGATATTTTAATTTTAGCATTTCAAGTAATTTTAGAAAATAAAGTTGCTCCTATCTTTCAGCAATAGTTGGATGCCATCTGATAAAATTTAGCACCGATGCCTTTTCTTCTGTTGCATCTAACTCAAGCTTTCTTAGAGTACACACATAGTGAAAATATAAGAATTTAATATATAAAACAAAGGGCTAAATAGTTAAATATGTATGAAACAAGTATAAATTAGAGAAAAAGTTTTGACAGTTACATCTTGAATTTTAGAAAAAACTTGACTTCTTTCATTCACAGGTATTTGGAAAAAAACTATACATTTAACCTTATAATTTAGAAAATAGAATGCAGAAAATGACAACGCAAAACATACTTTAGATAAGGAACGTTCATTCTCTGTGCCTCAGACTCATTGTCTGTAATAAAGAATCCGTGCAGAGTGCTATGAATACGGCCAAGACCATATTTGGAGCTCAACTGATGAAAATAACGAAATAAAACAAAAACAGTTCTATTCTACGGAGCCACTTGTTTCCTATCTTTGACTTCAGCCTTTCTTTTTTTCTCTATTCCTACTTAAATCCCTGAGGTCTTAAAAACTTAGCAAAATCTTTTCCCTGTCTCTCTTTTTGCCCTTCTGGCCACCTCTTCTCAAATATATCCACCTATTTTGTTTCCACCTGTGAAAATCTCAATTTCGGAACTCACACACTGAATTACACAGACTCATTTTTCTCCCTTACTAAACTGTGAGTTTCCTAAGAACAAAAACTATTGCATGTCTGGAAACCTCCCCTCTACTTCAGTACTGTCATAGAATGGGAGTTTCACAAACGTTCTATGAATGAATGAATGAATGAATGAATGAGGATAATGGGGACCGAATGAGATGGTGTTTGTTAAAAGACTGTAAATCATAAAGCATTACATGTTCCATTCTTTTTTTAAATAAAGTTTTATTTATTTATTTGGAGAGACAGAGGAAGTAGAGGAGGGGCAGACAGAAGGAGAGAAAGAGAATCCCAAGCAAGCTCTATACTGTCAGCAAGAAGCCCTATGTGGGCTCAAACCCATGAACCATAAGATCATGACCTGAGTGGAAACCAAGAGTCTGACGCTTAACCAACTGAGCCACCCAGGCGTACCTACATGCTCCATTCTTAAACCAGCCTAGTGGAAAGGGAAAAATGCATGGAGGTTGTGATAACTAAACTGTGAAACAGCACAGGAAATAGACCAGAAATGGTAAAAAGAGAGACTTCCAGGTAAAAGGAAGTGCATAAAATAAGACAGACCTAAAAGTTAGGAAGAACTTGGCAAGTTGAACACAAAGTTACATAATAGAATTTCTTCTTTGTGCTATCCTAGCTTACATTAATATTGTATTTCAGAGGATTCTAAAACACTTAAGTTTGGATTCAATATGTTACCTCATTTATCACTGATATAAAACATATGTAAATAAAATATGGAGGATATTACAAATGATAGGGTGCAAAATAGAGAACACATCATATATTTTAGAAAATGTACTCCAAATAGAGATAATACTATTATTAATGTTAAAATATGACTAAATCCCCAAAATTTATTTATTTCTCGTATTGAAAAAAAAATTCTTTTACCTCCCTCTTACTCCTATTCTTCCTTCTGTAAAATAAAAATCCTGTTATATAAGTCAAATGACTTTCTTTGTTTTTTTGTTTTGCTTTCCTGTTCCACTCGCTGATTAGCAAAATGTGTTTAAAAAATATTCCTTGCTCAAAATAATCAATTTATAAAAAACCTCAGTTCTATAGTACAGTTATTAATCATACAAAATTAAGCATAATGATTAAGGGGGGAAAAAACCATGAAACTATACTCTATACAACTAATGAATATACTTCCAGGGTACTATTATAACTATTGTTTTTCAGGATCTTGGGCTGGTAAGTTTGAAACTTGGACTGTACCTTCTTTTTTTGTTCATTAGGTTATAATAAATGCTTCAAGAACCAAGCAGGAAACATCCAGACCTTATGATGACTGATATGAACCAGCACACAGGTACCACAGAAAAGAAGCAAACTACGACTCACCTCTAGACAATTGTTGCCATGCCAATGTAGAGGCCAGAGCTTTAGGATTCTTCTATGGATTTTTGTTTAAAAATCCTACTCTAAATTTGACAACAAATTTGTATGGTTGAAAATCTCTATCTGGACTGAACAGACTGTTTCCAAGACAAGACGGCAACCTCAGTTTACTATAGCATTTCCTCAGGTTTGTTTTTTTTGTTTTGTTTTGTTTTGTTTTTTCTGTTTTCTGAAATAGGTCATACAAAAAGCTTATGAACCTTTTACGTAGGTGTTCTTAAAGGTTGAACTGGATCAGATCATACCATCTTCAGAAAGTTTCAGTGGCACCACACTGCTTACCAGGGCAAGTACCAGTTTCTCAACCATATACTTACTGCTCAACAAAGTTGTCCCTAACATCTTAACTACAGCATCATCCTCAAATTCTTACATTTCTGGCAAAATGGACACACTCCAACCATGTCTTTTCATCCTATTCCCCAAAACCCATCTTAAACAACATGTCATTAGAAAATAAATACTTTCTTATCCTTCTAATTGTTTCAGTGCCTAATTACTTGTAATGTTGGTAACATTTGTACCAAATAATGCTTTGAATTACAGTTATTAGTATAGTTACAAATCTCCCATAAAAATCATATAGACTGTCTTATTTATCTCTGTACATCCCTTTCCCCTCAATGTGTATGAATTGGACTTAATTTCTTAGTCTCCCTCTCCTACCAAATAATCTTGGAAAATCAAAGAATGAGATATTTATTTGTGATAGTTATTACTGCCTATCTGAAATTTTCATAGTGCAAAAATATGTATTAACAGCTCATGCTATGGCTGGCTTATAGTTCTGGTAAGTGGGGGTATGGATTTGTTAACCACAGTCAAATTATTTTATCTAGTTTATTCCAAGTAAGAGAACTGCCTCTACCAAAATTACACGAAACAAAACTTTCTCAAAATCCTTCAAGCCATTTTCACAGGAAGGATCAAGAAGAAGAGACTGGAGTTGACAGTGGAAGATAAGAACAAAGATAATAAAGGTGTTGCTTCAGAAGACTAGTCAGTGGCTACACATACATACACACACGCTCACACACACGTGCACACACATGCATGCATACCTACTGACGTACATGCACATGTTCCCATGTACTTGCACAGGAAGAAGTTATGATAATAGCAGAAAGATTAGGACATGTTAACAGATTCCTGAATCTAACAGCCAACTGTAAAAATACCTAAATTCGATTCTTAGTGATGCTTTCCTGAAAAAAAAAATGAAAGACAACAAAAGACCAACAGAAAATAATGCAAACCAGCTAATCGCTCTCAATTTGTATTCTCATTCTAAACCCAAATTTTCAAATTAAGTCTTAGGAATGGGATTTTACATTTTCCTACAGACAAGAAAGAGCTGAGATTTATTTAGTATTGTATAAAAACAAGATCAAGACCTCTGCTTTTATTTTCCTATCAAAGGATAGACAGAGGTCCCAAAGATGTAAGATAAAAGAGTTTAAACAGTAATTATAAGAGGATTAAATTAATTCAAGAAATATCTACTGAGCTGTTATGGCTTAGATATTGTGCCAAGGTAACCAGAATACAGAGATGATAACAGACAGTACATGCCCTCCAAGTGCACACACAGCCTTTAGTAGAAAGGGCACAAGAGAATGAATGGTTACAATGGATTATAAGAGGAGTAATTGAAATTTAAATGCCTTTCTATGCTATACTTGACTCTTGCTCAGTGATTGGGCAAGGAGAGTTTCACAGAGAAAGTGTCACTGGGGCTGGCATTTAAAGAATGAATGGATGAAAATATAAAAGAATGACACAAAACGTAGTTTAGATTATATTTAAGGATTTTTTTTTTTCCTTTTGAGAGGCATAAAAATGGAAACAGGATAATATTATCTCTACTGTATTTACTGAATAACATAAGGTTGGCCCTTATCCTAGATGATGGAGTATAGATTCTGCAAGGTAAAGTAATAAAACCCAAAGTTAAAAAAAAAAAAGTATTAGCATGAAAGTAAGAACTTCAGGACAACAGCATAGTGGTTTTGAATTTTTCTTGAAGGTGACATGTATCTTGGCACAATATTTGGGTTTATAATGGTGATATCAGGTATCTTAATGAATAAATAGCTTATTATACGTAAAAACTATCTTTGTCCAATCTCTTATGTTTAAGATGTTTTTGACTACTAGAACTTCACTTTGTAGGCCAGAAAGCACCTGCCCCATTTAAGTGCTCAATAAACAGTGTTTCAAGAAGTCAGTGCATAAAAAATGAATAAATGGTTAAACGTAGCCCCAGAATAAAGGTGGAACAAATATGGCACTCATGTAAGAGAGAGAAAGTAGGAAATTTTAAGGCCAGAATGTTGTCAGGAGTTTCATTTTTTTAGTTCTGAATTGGTGCACAAAATGGTGTATGTTCTTTTATGTTCATGTGATTTATACCCATTCTTATAAGAAAATAGAGCATATTTGGTTTAACTAACCTGTCACTTTTCACTCCTTTCAAACTATTTAGAATCTTTTGAATTCAATCACTGCAATTATACCAATTCTCTTAGAAGTCCACTGCCACTTCTACTCTTTTCTCCATATATTTGAATTCATCTAGACATGCTCATTAGCCAAAGAAAGTTTTGTCATTACGGAGTACTAGAAACAGAGATAAATCCCCTGCAGATTTTCTGATCCATTTCTTGACCTATTTAAAAAAATAATCAGGTTCCTTAGCCTTCATCATAGAGAATTTCTACCATAATAAAATGTGCTGATGAAGAGAATAGCCACTTGCTGAATTATCTAGACCTGTCCTAAGATTTCAGCTATGTATAGATCCTAACTGACAATTTTTCAAGTAGAGGTGACAATAAATAGAAAAAGAATAAACTCTAAGAAGTATTTATAAAAACACATAATGGGATTCAAGGGATATAAAATATGCTAACAGAGTGCTTTGAACTGTCTAAAAAATGTACTTTATTCCTTATTTCCAATTTTGACAGTTCTAAAATATGAGAATATTCTGAACAAAAAATTAATAAGGATACATTAGCTCTTGAATTCTCAAAATTAAACATATATAATGGTCCTTAAAATTATTAAGAAATCCTGTAATGTCTTTGTAACTTTCTTCCATTTTATTTTTCACTGATTAGGAAGAACAAAATTATGGGAGTATGTCTCTCTATGTCATCTGCCAGTGAACCATTCAGTGAAAAAAAAAAAATCCTCTTAGCACTCAAACGTGATTGCTGTAAACATTTAAAAATCACCATCCTGAAACTAACCCAAAAAAGTGCCCCATGTTCAAATGTATATTATGCATTTAAATTAGTTTTTAGAAGGTTCTCTTTACATTGCTAACCAGTTTGAAGATAATAAAGCAAGACATAGGCTTCCTGATGCTGTTTTTAATGACAATCATATCTGTCTTATAATGTTAATGTGTTCTAAAGCCGTGTGTACTCTTGTATCAAGGAGATGTTTTCACTTCATGTGTTGGATCACTGCTTTTCAATATAGTTGAAAAGATTCTGTTGACTGGGTTCAGCTCATTGCACAAAGCCTGAAAGGCCCAGTGATTACTAATGGGAGAGTATGGTCAGAGCTAAAATCCTTAATCCCAACCTCAAGAAAGGTGTCTTCACGTTTTCTGCTTAGCATCTTTCTACTATTCACCTACTTAGCTTTCTAACTTTTCCATTCTCTCTTGCTCTGTTCTCAAGCAACTAATCCCATGCTATTTCTACCAATGAATCTTTCCACTGTCTACCCAACGATCCATCAGAAAAGCCCACTTTTATCCCTAGACAAGATGGGCCCTCTCTCAGCTCACTTGCAAACAAGTAGCAGAGATCAGACCATTCAGAGAGTAGCATGAGGGGAGACATTGTTGAATAATGGCTTAGAACAGGGCAGGTGAGAATATAAGGAGGTTACAGGAGAAGGGAAAAAAAGAAGAGAAGGAACACAGCTGATGCATGAGAAAGTTAAGAAGTCAGCAGAAAGCCTAACATACCAAGGTCTAGAAGTAAGCAATAGGATAAAATAAGATCTTGCCCAATAAAATTTTTTACTTGAGTAATCCATTTGAGTAGAATAACAAGCCGTACTTTTCAAACAACACAATTAGTTTATGTATATGTGCATAAAAACATTTAACTCTCAAACAATAAACAAGCATTATTGTGAATGTAGATCAGTATAGTTTCCGTGTTGAAGATGCTTTGCAATTGAAAATGTTACGTAGATGCTGTGATTGCCTTGCGTCTCATCATGACGAGAAATACAGAAAGTGGAAGTAGACATGGCAAGTACAGCCTCAAGGCCAGTTAAGGGGAAGTATACTTTGTCAGATGAGAAGAAAATTAAAATATTCTTTTCAGTAGTAATGATTTAAGCATATCGCTTGTACACTCAGAAAGTCAAAATAGAAAGTTAAAAGGTTAATAAAATTAGATCTTTGTAACTTAACTGAAAATGGCATATATGTCAGTGCTTAGTACTAACTCCAGAAATAACCTGGACTACACATTTTAATCACATATGCAGACGGACTTACAGAGAACTTTTCAGAATGGCTAAGAAAGGACACAGATTAATGCTATTGTGGGGGGGGGGGGCATTTACTGGTTATTATTAAGTCTAACCTCTTTGCCCTAAGGACTGAGCCTTTTATATTTAGAACTGGATATTTTATAAATTGGGTTACATAAAGCTTCTATAAGATTTTTAGGGGGAAAAACATTAAGCTTTTCTATTGTTTCTTCTTCTTTTTGTTAATTGTGCACAGTAAATTGACAATACTTATTTAAACACATTTTTTTTTAAAAAAAATCTGACCCTTTTCTTCCTGGACCAAGGAATTTTCTCCGTCACAGAGTAATAGAGCTTGAAAACTTCAGCATCAGCAGGGAAGGCAGGCACTCCTTAGCCAGCCACTGTGAGAGAGAGAAAATGCAATTAAGGCTCCCACCAGGGAGAGAGAACTAAACAAAACCTGCGTCTTCACACAAGAGCCTTTTTCTTCAATGCAAACTACAAGGCCTCAAATCTTGTTGGTGAGATGCTAGCATTTAGGACAACACACTTTCAGATTTTCTCACAGCAGATCAAAGTAAATAATGCAAGGGCAGCAAACAAAAGAGAAAACTCCAGTGTGCTTACATTAAAAAGAGATTACAGGGGACTTACAAGTGATTGAAGGAATAGATGACATTTTTAAAAACATAAAACCAAGATCTTTAAGTACAGCTGGCAAATAAAGTCTAGTTGGGTTACTTTACTGAGAGTGACAAACCACAAGTGACTTACCACCATGAAATTAAAAAAGGGTAATTTTACTTTATCCTAGTATTTTCTACATCTAAAGTTATACATATTCCTGTTCTTCTCTTCCTGGGTTTTAGAATGTTCAAAGCCTAGAGTCATGACAACTGATAAAGGGAGGCATTAAAGTCATGAGCCTCCTCAAATCAATGCCACAGAATATGCACAGCACTCTGTGGATTGGTGATGTAGAATCACTCTGCTTCCCTCTTCCTCCCGAGGACAGTAATCAGTCATAAAAGCAGCTCTCCTCGTTCATATCAAGCCAACAGCTGGAAACTCTTCTGCAATGTTAAATTTAGCACGAACCCCTTACCAGGCACTGAACTTAGTCTTGTGGGTCTGTTCTACAGTCTTAAAGTGAGTACTCCGAGATCATAACGTATCCTTGATTTTTGTGTAAAAGTCTCATTGACTTTGGTGCAACTCTATAAAGGAAGCAAGGATAGAATATCATCTTTTAATGCCAAATTTACTACAGTTGAACAAAAGGAACGGAAATCTGGGAGGCCCATGTCAATAAACAAAAGATAAATGTTTGAGAGACTTAATAACTGAAACAGGCTTCAAATAGGATTTTTTTGAACTTTTTTTTGAAACACAGTAATAGAGTGGTGTCTTGAACTTAGCGATACTTAAACAAGCATTTATATAGTTTGTATGATGCGTATATCATACATAGTACACACACACATATACTACAGACTATATTATATTCCACACATTATATATAATATAGTATGTATTAGTATAATGCGTGTATATATGTATATATATCCATATATATATGTATACACACACACACACACACACACACACACACACATATATATATATATATATATATATATATATGGAGAAGTATCATATATATAGTATTCATAGTAACTGCAATTGTACTTTGGCAGAAGTTTAAATACAAAGCCACTAAAGCTTGCCAAAACAATTCACTGACATAATAAATGACAGAATCAAAGAGACAGCGTGGAGGAAAGACACCAGGACTTAGCATCTATAGATGTGAGATCTAGTCCAGGTTTTACCATGTTACCTCTTCTGAGAATCAATTTGATAATCAATCTATAAAACAAGGTTGGATTAGAGACACTTGAATATTCCTTCCAATTGACACATTCTGTCAATCTACATGACTCCTATAACCAGCTGCTGAGTCACATCTGTGACATTGTATGGGTATGTGTGTGTCTACATCTATATCTATATCTATCTATCTAGATAGATATATCTATATCTATCTAGATAGATATAGATATATAGATATAGGTATAGAGATAGATATATATATAGATATAGAGATATCGATAGATATATATAGATATATAGATATAGATATATATATATGTATATATATACATATATAGATAGATAGATATAGACACATACATATACATTCATCCATATATATATAACTTGAATCAAAGAATTTAGTATCAAGGTGATAATTTCCAAATCTAAAAATCACACATGTAAAGAAATATCTTTATACTTTCTTTCATAGCATATTTTACTAAGCACGCGCACACACACACACACACCACCATATTTTCCACCTCATATCTGCTTGTAAGATATATTGTTACTTTTAACATTAGAAAGGCTACTTTTGAAGAAATCAAGGACATTTGGACATGAGCTAATATACTGTAATAGGAATAATGAACCTAAGCTGAATTTTTTTTCACATGTCATAATTGGAGAAGCATTAAGGCACATTTTCATAAAAACTAAAATACAACTTGTGTTTCCAAACCCCTATAAACACCCATCTTCAGCAATATTAAAATGATTTTAAATGTTTCTATCACAGATTTACTTTCGTTTCACTAAAATGCATTTAGGGAAATTTATTCTCCAGAAAGCAAATCAACATTAATAAATATGATACTCAGTTCTGTTTTAATTGCATGAATGGAAGAAAAGAAATATTATGTATTACTTATTAAAATTCTTTCTTCAGAAAACAGACTGGAAAACAATCAGGCTGTATTCAGTTCACAGACTTTTTTTTCCCCACATGGATAAAGTAAGCAAAGTTAAATTCTCAGTGCTTCATATACACATTTACCCGTAAAATCATTTAATCTTGTTTACTTTGTAAAATATATGATGTTATTCTGTTTTGAGAGTAATGCATTTAATTTAGGAAGAAACTACCAGGTGTAATATGAAAACTGGAAAGTGCAAAAAGCAGTATTAAACTGTCAATCACTGCTGATCTTGCAGAGTTCATTATTTAACTGAATATGAAGATTAGACACCCTACATTATGCATATCAATTTAAATATAAGAAACAAATTTAATCCTAAATTGGAAAAGTGCATAAGGATTTGCCTGAACTGATGCAACTTGATTTATATCATGTAGAGTACTACTTCTGAGTCAATCACATGTGTGCATGTAAGTCAACATACACATATCAAAAGTTTCACATGTAAAAATTTAGATATTTAGCTTACCTTTTTCTGTGCCATGCACCCACAGCTCTAACAGTATATTATAAAAATTAACATTAAATTACAAGGAGGGGAGCAGCTGTTGTAGACTAACGCCAAAGGGCATTTTAACCCATTAGTGGAGTTCTCTCTGACATATAGAAGCATGTATATGTGAGTGATTGTTGTAGGATAAGCCTGGGAAACATGTAAATTGCATTTCCTCATGGCAAATTGCAACTGAATTAGAATATTGGGCAGACGTAAACAATGCAATCAAATTCTGGCTTTTTATTGAGCTTCTATTTGACTTTGTATTCATTTGAAACAACAACAACAAAAAATTGTGTTTCTCAGGGTCTGTGACATTGCAGGCCATGAGAGATTCAATGTCACTGCCGGCATACAAATTTATTAGTCTATAAAATTTGACATTCTCTTATTTATTCACAGAAAGGACAAATAAGATATTTTTTCATACTTACCAGAAATATCTGGGAGTGTTTATATGCCGCTCCATCTGGAGGATGCAAATAGTCAGAACTGCTTTACAATTCAGTAGGCAAAAGCCTGCTGAAGGATAACAAATGACTTCATGGTGGAGCTCCTATTGAAATTCTTTCAGTATGTGATATTAAAAACAACTGAACAAACAGAGATAAGGGACAAATAGGATTTGAAACAGACTTTTTTTTTTTTCTTACAGTGCAAAAGAAAAACAAATGAAGGCTCTAGTTGAACCTATATATACCTTTTAGTGATTTCACTGCATGGATTTGCTTAATGCGTGAAAGTTTTTATCTGAAGCATCTTTAAATGTCCCACTAAAACCAATGGGACCAATTCTAAAATGCCTCCTTTGGACCAATAAATACAATTTTGAGGCTTGAAGGAAAAAAGAGGAGTCATCATAACTCTTTTTGATGACCCCGTTTACAGGTTTACTCTTTGATATTTGGCATAATGCATGGATGTGGGGGTTTAATAAATTTTTGGCGATTAGGATACTGTATTTAAGGAAGATGTTTTTTCTTTATTACCTGGTAGGCAAGGCTAAAAGCAAAAATTACAGTTAAATACTATGAGAATGAAAAGCTTATAATGAAAGCTACCAAAAAGAGTAACTGGAAAATGTATTTCATTCAGTTCAGTCTCTCTTTTGTGGAAGAAGTTCTACAAGTACTGGCTTTGCAACTCAAACTAACGTTAGTAACTTTCAGGTGATCAGGGAAGTTAAAATCTAAGAAACAAGAAAAGCATTACTTTGCGATGATTATTTTTATTTCTTGCTTTGAAGGGAAGATGAAAGGCTATTTAGTTGCTACTTAGCTAGGTGTTCTTGTTTTATTCTATGGCCAGATCAAAGCAACTATCTCTAAATTTACAAAACAGTTCGTAGAACCCCCGGTAATTGAAGTACAGGCTAAGTGATCTGCATCAACAGCATATGAACATAGAATCCACCATACAAAATTCATATTATTAGGTCTTCAAATGACTCATTATTTCACCTAAAAATAAGCAAAAACCAAATAGCTGACTGGAATGCTGACATGACAATGTGTTCCAGGTCTTCTTAACATAGCATATATGTGAGTTAATATCTAATGGCCATAATTAGCTTGAGCATTTTATATGACCATCCTTTAGTCTGATCTAGGTTACAATTTAGGGCTGACTTTCAATGCTTATATATAAAAGCAAGCCATGTGCGATCAGTTGTCCTAATATAACCCATTTGCTATTTTGGATATCTAACAATGCTTTATGTTAGATGAATTCACTTTACCTCCTTTGCCAGCACTGAGCCATTATTTTTTTAGTAATTTATTACATAAATACAGTGTGGAACTTTTCTTAAAAGTAATAACATTGCAAGTGAATTCAAATTTAAATGGGTATATAACTATTTCAATGAGCAATGAAATTTCATCAAAACCATCACTGCCCAACCAAAACTCAAGTATGTAGAGAAGCAGATAGCTCCAATACAATTTGTTCATTTCACATATTCAACAACCAAGTCTGGGTCATGGTTGTAAAGTCTAGCTCTAGCTACTACCTTCTTCCCAAACGACCTCAACTCAAAGACAGTTTGCCTTTTCTCTCTCCAGTAATATTCTTCAATTCTATCACTCACTTGGCACAGGACTGTGTCTGCCCTTATAATCCCTCTTGTGTTTTTATTCTCAATTATTTCTCTTTGTTTCTTATCCTATAGGTCTTGCTTCCTTACCAGATTATACTATTGGAACAACCCTCTTCGCGTTTCATATACAACCCAGCAATTTACTATAAATTCTGTGCCCAGGAAATCTCCCCAAATAAGTGACATATTATATTCAGCTCCGGTTTCCAAAACTTGATCTAAATAGAAATAATTAAGTACAATCAGAACAAAGATTACTGTGGACTTAAAAGAAACATAGCTTCTAAAACAAGTGTTTGGTAAAGATACACACACAGATGACACACGCACCTGAAACACAGGCAATGGAAAAAAACCCCAGTAGGAATTATCAATTACTCTTCATATTATCCTGAAAATGGTGACTAATTACTTTCTGTTTCCTTAAAGGTAAATGATACTTTTACTTTTGATATTAGAGAATAAATCCTGAAAGTATTTTATATACAATATATGTTAAACAAAGAATATTACAGAGCCCACTCTGTAAAAATTTTAAATTGAGATGTTCAAGAATTCAGACTGATGAGAGGTTTACATGTTTTAGCCCACAGTCACCTTATGTCCAGTATTACTCACTATGAAATAAAAACATAGGAGTATGCCACTGCCAGGAGGCAAATACTCTTAGTGGTGGTTGGCCGTCATTCTACTTCATCTAACCCTCATATTATTGAGACACTAAGTTCTTAGTTCTCAGTGTCGCCACGCCACATTCAACTGTGAGGAAATGTTAATGTCAGATAACTAGAACCAGGAGAGCTTGCATTAATGATACCTGACTCTTCATGAAAAGGGGGAAAACAGAATGACAGGAAGAGGTAAACAACAAAATGAAATAATCTGAAAGCTACAAATACTATATTCCTCAGATTGCGACGCTGAAGGCCCCTCTCTTGGAACATCTTTTAGCCTTTGTGCATATCACCTTTAATTAATGAAATATCAAACGTATTAAGGAAAATACACATTTTAAAGTTTAACTGAAATGGTGAGGGTCATAGAGAACCATGGTAAACTTGTGGGGCTCCTGAGTGGCTCAGATGGTTAAGCGTCCAACTCTTGATCTTGGCTAAGGTCATGATCTCACAGTTCATGGCATCGAGCCCCACGTCGGGCTCTGCACTGACAGTGGGTGCCTCCTTGGGATTTTCTCTCTCCCTCTCTCTCTCTGTTCCTCTCCCCAGCTCGCACTCTCTCTGTCTCTTTCAAAATACATAAATAAACTTAAAAAAAAAAAGAAAGAAAAAGTACTGATAAACTTGTTCCAAAAGTAGTAGTGTTATGGTTCAGCAGAAAATAGAATAAAGAGAAAAATTAGTTAACAGTTTTACTTAAATGTTTATAATTCTCCGTATCTGGAAGTTGAACTTTTAGGATGGATGCCCTTACAACACCTGTTTATTGAAAACCTGAACTATGACTTTCATTCAAAAGCTGACCGACTAAATCTTTAAGACTCAAGGAAAAAAAAACGTGATAGAAGACTTTTCAAAGACTCTCAAAGTGAAGAGAGAATCTGAATTAACTTTGCAATCCAAAGACACCCAAGATGAAACATTTCCCATCTCAGCTTCCCTCCATCCAAATCCTTGCTCATCCTTATCCCTTGCCCTTGACTAAAAGGCAAAAAGGAAACAAATTAATCACCTGAGCATTTATTTTCATTTACTTCTCAACCCCGTGAAATCTTATCTTAAGTCAGAAAACTAGAACTCAGAAAGTTTAACTAAGTTGACTGAAGCCACCCCAGGTACACATAGCTCATGAACAAGAGGTGTGGAGCTGGCACCCAGACCATCCTTCCCAGCTTAAAACCTCTTCATTTCCAATACCAATATAAAATATTTTGGAGACTTTATTTTGAGGGAGGCTTTTCTGTAAGTGCTTAACATACTCTAACTCAGTCTTTGTCATAATTTGTAAGATAGGTCAAATTATCAATCCCGTTTTTAGCAGATAAAGAAACAAAGGGTTAGAGAAGTTAAGTGACTTCCCCCAAGTCCCAGAGCTAATCAGTGGCAAAGGTAGAATATTAGCCCAGGCCGTCCAAGCCCATGCTCTGCATGTACTCATCTCATAGTTAGAAAACAGAGACTCAGGAAGGTAGCCTGTGCAAACAGAGGTTCCATGACCTGGATTCCCTTAGGCCTTCAAACTCCCTGTTGCTGTTCCACTGTCCCAAGAGCACGGTTATACGTACTTCCATAAAAGGGGGTCTTGAACGGGCCAGGATTCACCACAAATAGCACATTGACATGGTATCCCTATTTGAAGATGGTCTGCCATTTTTGCATAAATTTACCTACCTACAGATCTCCTTTAAAAATAGAAACAGCCACCTGGGTGGCTCAGTCAGTTAGGCACCCAACTTCAGCTCAGGTCATGATCTCACAGTTCCTGAGTTCTAGCCCCACACTGGGCTCTCTGCTCTCAGCTCAGAGCCCACTTCAGATCCTCTCCATGCCTCTCCCCCACTCCCACACATTCTTGCACATTCTCTCCCTAAACAACAAACATTAAAAAATAGCAATGAACAACAACTTTTAAAAGGCGAATATAGGCACAATTTCTTATATGAATTTTTGAAATCTTGAACTGACACTCAAGTACTAAACTCTTAAGTTTCATATCATTTTAACTGACACATAAAAACAGAAAACAAAAAACTTAATCCCCTTTAAAGGGGAACCACATTTTATAAAGACTTTTCCCAGGTAATCTAACCATATTTCCAATCTTCCTAGCAAATAAAATATTTAGAATATAATGTTTTTAAACCATAGCCAAACTATAAAAAGGAAATTACACTGAATCAAAAAAAAACATTCCTTGAATTCCTAGGTAATTAATATAACATTTTTTATTTTTTTATTTTTTTATTTTTTTTTTTTTTGCTTAGTAATACAAATAAGAGATGAAATGAGATAATACCACTATTCCCAGCAAAGCCTGTTTCTTACTTGGAAGCACATGTCTAGCTTGGCTTCTCTACTTACCAAGAAAAAATGATCAGCACATAAAGGAATGAGGTCTTTTAAGCTAAAGACATGACACTAATGGGCCTCAAGTACTTAAAGAATGCTGTAAAGATAGCAGTGAATTCCCATTTCTAACTTAACAACTTCATTTCTTAATGCTTCTCCCAAATCCTATACCATCCTGACAGAGCTTCCTGATATTCCCACATTGTACCACGTTTATTTTCTTGACTCCTTGTTCTTATTTGCCCTCTTCTTACACGTCAGAACCCATTTAACTCCCAGCTCCTCTCTAAGGACTTCCATATCTCCTAGGCAGAGCTGGTAACTCTTTGTCCATAATCCCACTGTATTCTCATTTTACAATGAAATCATTTATTCAGAGTCAAATTCCTCTAACGAAAGGAACCAGCAATCACCTCTATGTGTCAGTAAAATGCCTAACATAAGGCAATTAACGGTCCAGGGCAGAATACGCTACTAACAAAAACCGAAGACCAAACAAATCAGATTTTGGAATCAGCCAAATATACATTCCAAACCTTCTATGACTTATACAACCTTGATCAAGATACTTAACCTCTTCAAACTTCAATTTTGCAACTCAGCTATGGGGACTATAATATCTTTCCTATAAGACTGTTAGAAAGATCGAATAAAAATATGTTCACAGCCTTGCATAGCAGCTAGTATGTATAAAGTGCCTGTGTGATGGAGAGTTATTAGAATGAATAACTTAGAGCAAGAAGAAATTAAGTTAAACATTAAGAAACTATTTCTTAAGAAGGTTATTAGGAACATTCCAAGCAAAGCTGTAGACTTTTGTTTTCCCAGGAGTTTTGAGACAGGAGTAAGCAACTCTTTCTCTGGAATGCCTTAGATTATTGGACAAGACAATTTCAGGAAATCCCTTTTTGCTTTCAGATTTTATAATCATCAACCTTCCTAATTCTCCAAGTGACTTCAAAATTGTTTCAATTACTTGAGTACTGTTACTCTCTTCATGCAAAAGGAGCTGGGATAGCATTTCTTATCTTTTTGTATCTGAATACAGTAAAGAAAAACTAAAGAATACCACTTTCTTTCCATTGATAAACATAGTTAATGGAATTATTCATTATATATCAGAACTGTAAGCAGGTAAAACTACCTATGGCTATTGTAAAAATCATATTTACTTTTTTCCCCTTTCAATAACATATATTGAAATACTATAATGATATAATATTATGTTATCACTTTTACAAATTTGGCTGTGACAAAGCTTTTAAACTACTAACAAATTTTCAGTATCAGTAATTCCCACTGGAAATACCGTAACCTGTTTCAGTCTAATGATTTAAGGTTACAAACATTCCTTCCAGAATTATTTCCAACATCTCACAAGGCATATTCATTGTAAAAAGTGAGCCACTTAGCAGGTAAACACACAGGAAATGTTATATTTCAAACTAATCACAAGGACTATACAAATTAGGAAATCACATGGAGACATTACACACTTTGTCTAGAGGACAAGTAATACATTGTACTAAATGTAAGCTGGATGGTTCATATAAACATATTCTATTAGAAAATTCAGCATTAAACTTTGCCTTGTGGGAAGATATTTTATTTTCCCAAGGAAATTAAGGATATTTAGAGATTGGAAACTGGCGTATCCTATTGATCCTCTTTGCTAACTATGATACCTAGTAAAAGAAATTTATGGTGAAAGGAGAAACTAGCTATTATTTTCCTCCTGGAAAGAAAAAGGAAAATTTTTTCCTTTTGTTTCCAAACATACAAAGCTCAGATAAATCTAAACTAATATAATCCTCTCACATGTATGAATAGTTCTAATATTGTGGATGTCAATGATCTCCTTTCTCACTTTCTTATCTCATATATAATCATTCTACTAATTATAGTCAAAATCTTTACTTGACTATTGTCATTATGGAGCCATCGTATACTTGTGTTCACCCAAAACTGCTTTAATACATACATACATGTGTACACACACACACACACACACACTTTAGCTTTGGGGTGTTTTACTTCAAAGATTACTAACAAATATCCCAATTTCACCCTGAAGGATTTTGACAAGAAAATGTGGTATTTTGAGGTGATAATGTCACCTGAAGAGAAAAAGAAAATAAAAAAACTAAGCTGAAGATTAGAAATTTAATCCCAATAAAACTTAAAACACTTCATGGTAAAATGACACTCTTAGGATAATTCTAGATGCCTTCCACCAACCAGCACATCGCCTGAACTGGCTCAGTCCTTAAAGGGTCAAAATTTATTATCATTTCAGTTCATCTAATAAGTAATGTTTTTGCCGAACAAAACCAATTCCCAATAAATTCTCACTGTATTTGTGTGCTCTGATTTGATTTAGAGGCCTATGGGGAGACACCATTTGGTAGCACAGGAACACAGAGGGGTAGGTGTTGCTGGGGAGAAGTAGGGCTCATGTGCCAGAAGTGTTATTGTGTCAGGTTGATTTATTGAGTGAGCTTCACTTCACCGAATGTTCCGAGATATTTATTTCCCTAAAGGCTCTGCAAAGATATGAACAGACCCGCATCCACAGATGTCATCATTGCTCATTTTACCGAGTCATGAAATTTTCTCAACTGCAATTTGTCCATCTAAAATTGCTGTAACAGAGCAATGTCAATAGTAGCATCCTACTCGGGCACCACCTTCTATATAAGGCTCTGTTGCCAAATTCAGTACTTCTGTGCAACTTCATGGTAATTAAAGTGACAGAACAGCTTCACTGTGATTTCAAAAGAGTTTTTCAGAGAAGTTATTCCAATTTGTAAACTCCACTTTGAGTCCTCAGATAAAGCAAAACCTTTAAGGGGAACTGAACAGGAATACCTAAACACAGAATCGTTTATCCTTGTCAAAATTAAAATAAAAATAGATGTAGAGAAAAGTAAGGAAAGAAAGCAGACGGTGTGTCACGAAACCCAAAACTTCAAAGATGTCACCTTTTTGAAAGCCGCCCTTAAATTTAGTGTCTTGTTCTGGGGGTCTAGACTCATCGGTTTTATTTTTCCCCTCTCCGTTATCAAGCAAATGAACCACAAAAGTTGATTTTAAAAGGACGTTGCTAGATATACATCCCTTGCCTATAACTTTTATTCAAAAACACTTGCGTAAACGTATGAAAGAGTTCTTAAGGTGCATTCATAATGCTAAAACATTATAACTTGAGTGTTTTCGATGACTTTGTCTAAAATCTTCTTCAACACCTAATAGAATATCAATGTCTGTGTTAAATAAAAACTGCATGCTTGTGTTGTGTGTCAGAATTTTCGGGTTTATTTAAATATGTTAATATTTCTCATTATGCCATTAACAATAACCTTCATCCATTTGTGAAAAACATTTTGCCAAGCATGCACATAAAAAATTAGCAAGTGAAGCAAAATCACCTTAATTTGCTTTGGACCAGCAAATAACCAACTAATTTGCAGAAATCCCTGCCAAGCACTCATATTAAATGCTTCATGCTTATTTTATGACCTCTGCTGCTCTTCTCCTTCCCGGGCCCTGAATCATATGATCATTAACATATTGCAAGGTCTGAAACTTTATTTTTTACATTCTTTAATTAATGCCTGTTTATAGAAGGCCATAGGACTTCAGATCCAGTTAATGAAACTTCGCTCCCCCAGGCCCCTAGAGCCCAATAGAGAGCTCTCTCCTCTGTTGTTTTAGTAGCTTTTTTCCAACTGTTTGTTTATACACACTTAATTGATCTCTTTAGTCCCAGAAGCATTCCAGAGACACAACCTGTTTTGAGGCAAGCTAAAGTTTTCCCCCTTCCTTTATAAAAGCCTTGAATGCCCAAGGTTATCAGTTTTAATTTGAAAGTTGAAGATTCAGCTTTATTTACACTGTCTAAAAGTAAAAACTGATACAGGCCCCGAAGTGTTTATTTTTACATTCGTATATAGCAGAGGGGATCACAAGTGCATACTGTATATAATTATTTTGATGTAGAACTAAGTAATTACTAAATGCTGCTATGTCTTATTTTATGGCATTGAATAAACGCAGCCTTTATAACAAGTTGAAAATAAAAACAAATCAGGCTGCCAATGCATGAAATTTTCATGGCTCTTCAATTTACATTTTACATATTCCCTATGACAAGAATTTCTATTATGCTATTCTCTTTTTTCTGCTATAATTAAATTAAAAAAGTAATTGGCTGGTGCTGCACACTGCAGCAATGTCTTAATCACATAGACAAACAGTTTTACAATAGCTCACACCATTTGCCACATGGGGCAATGACATTATTGTACCAGACTATAAACTCGAGACAGATATCACATACCCGCCTTCAGCCACGGTGTTGGCAAGAACAGAACACGAGGTTATTCGGCACCCTGACTGGCACCTCTATAATGGAATTCCCAATTAAGTAAAAGTGGCTCCAATCCGGCCATGTGGTTTTAAAAACTGCCAAAATTCGAAGCTTATGAATCTGCACATACATACATGCGTGTACTCCAGGTAGAGAATATATGCTGGAAAGGCCAAAAGGGAAAATACTGGTACAAGTTATAAATGCAGCAGGCATTATGAGAACTGGCAATGGGAAATCATTATTTCTGAATGCTCTGATGGGAAAAATCTTGATTATGCATGTTTTATATGTGTGTATATTCTATTCTTTTTTTCTTAGTGTTCGGTTTGCGGGTATTTTTCTCTTTATATTTACAGCGAATACTTCACTAATACTTTCTGAGGTCGGGGGAAGTCAGAGTCAGGAACTCTTTGGTGTTTCCAGAAACTTCGCTGACAAGGGATTCATGAGACCTGGGTCTTAACTCTGGCCTTCCTCCAGTAAGCCATGGGATACCTTTGAGCGAGTTGCACTATCTCTTAGTCTCAGTTTATCCATCTGTAAATGAGTATGTTAGGCTAGATTATCTCTAAGGTTCAATTCAGCTCTCAGATGATACAATCACATACAGATCCAATCTTTTCTATGCTAATGTGTGAGGAAAAGAAACCCAAAAATACAGCACAGGTGCTTCCAGTGGCAGCAAGGAAGCAAAGAGGAATAGAAATCTGAGAAATCTGACAGAGCTGGAGTGCTAAAAAGAATAAAATCAACACAGCATGAAAAGAACAAGGGGAAATGATAATAAGGAGTGGACATATTTTATAGATCAGCTTTCTTTATTGGTATCAGTGAAGCTCTGTTTAAAAAACACAGAAAGCTAAAAATTTTAGAATTCAGTCCCTTCTAGATTTTAAAGCTATCTGTTTAGTGATTTTACCATTTGCTCTTTTACAACAGATAACTTTATTCACCACTATCTATTAAGAAAGCAAGTAAAGAATTTGCGAGAGAGATTTTCCCAAACTTCATAAAACTAAGATGTTCTCTACAACACCTACACTTGATTACGTAACCAGGATTCAAAATCTTCATTTAGCTGATAGCTCTGAAAAATATTCAGGTGTCCCATTCTCATAAAATGTTTTCTAGAATGAAATTGCTCCCTCCAAAAATGTACATGTTATTTCAATACAGTTTAGCGGCCAGTTTGAAATCCTCAGATATTGCTCTTTGGTCCTTGTAATTACTAATAATTTCAGAAGTCCCTTCGAAAAAGAGATCCTTGCAATAATGAACAAATGTATATACCATGCCATATTCAAGAAGACATTGCACATCAGTAATATCCCATTTACAATTTCGTCTTAAATGGAAGAAAATGATGGACAAAAAATATAAAGCATATAGAGACCCAATTTTAAAGCAGGTATGTTTAAGGAAGTTTTCCAGTGCATGTTATACACATGTAACTTATGCGTAAGCAAACAGCAGCATTTTCCAGACGTTGAAGAATCCCTCCTCGTTTTCCCCATGCAGCCTTTCTTCCCCCAACTTCCTTAGTCTGAACTATCAGCCTTACGTAAAACAAATTCCGTCATTGCTGCCAAGGTGCTCAGTAGCTGAAAGTCTTCAATCTTCACATAAATAGGGTGCAGATCAAATCTTATGATGGTATATTCAAGCTTTCAGGATCTCTGTTTGCTACCAGAAATGTCAGAGTTTAGTACCTACTAAGCCATAGATTTATGAGGAAATGCTGGTAGATTGACAAGCAATTTTGTAACAAATGCATCTTCAGCGTTAGATTCACAGGAATGTTTAGGACATGCCTAAATGATTTAGTATTTTATACCTCTGCTCAAAAGAACAGTTCATATAAGTCAGTTCTATCTGAGGACAGTCAATCAAGCAGAAACTAAAAGTAATTTTAAGAGATCATGATTCATTTACAAAAAAAAAAAAAGTTTATCTCTAGAATTCAGGAGTGTGCAGTTACAAGTGATAAGTTGATAACAGGCAAAGTTTGAAATGCTTTAATTGAGACAAGGCAAATAACTTTCTTATTTAGATATGAAATACAGAGCATCTCTGATTACGTTTATTTATGAGCTGCCAATATTTGAACATATGTAAAGTTTGCATTGTTTCCCATTTGCCCCAAACTTTAAAAAACATAATTCCTTTTCTTAACGTGCCACCCTTCAGGGCAAGGAGTTGTAATGAACACCTCCCAGCCACACAGAATTACAATGTTCTTTATCTCGCCCGGCACTAAAAAAAAAAAAAAAAAAAAAAAAAAAAAAAAAAACTTCCAAAGGTTTGGAATCCTGAAACCTGTAAACAAAATCTGTGGAGCAGATAAAATTTTAAATGGCACAATGCAATTAAAGCTGAATTCAATTTGAGCACACCCTGTCCATCTGTCAGAGGGAAACAAAAGCCTAGGAGCTCCATTATTGCTGAATCCCTGCTCTTGTTAATTTGCTTGCTGAGAGATTTCAATTTCTAGGAAGTGCACAAATTAGTGTTCAGTCAGGGCTAGATCCTCAGTAAGTATAAGCAGATGGTGGAAATCAGCCCTAATCAAGTGGCCAAAGCCTTTTTTTTCTGTCTGATTAAAGCATTTTAATCCTTTCAGATTGTCTGCTTTTTTAGCAAATATTCACCATCTTTTATTTTTCTTATATTCCAGGATGGATTTAAATGTAGCTAGGCACATGAGAAGAAAAAGAACTTGGGAGGAATAGAGCTATCAGTATCTGAGTTACAAGCAGTGGCCTACTGGATCTGTGAATTCATTTAATGTCTCTTTTTTCCCCTAGTATATGTTTAATAATTGTTGGAATCATTATTAATTTATATGCAAATATAAATAAGGCATACTTAATCTGTTCTGGTGGAATTAAATTACTGCAGGAAAGACAAAGAGTTAGAAAAATTTTCAGCTTTAAGATTAAAGCTGGCAAGAACAGAGGGCAACCAGAAAAGTCACATGTATGTGCAAATCTCCTACCCAGAGAAAAGAAAGAAGCAGATTTTATTCTTTATATTAACACAAACTAACAAATATGTAAAATTTTAGTGAAGGGAAGTTTTTAAATTAAAACAAAAAATTTAATAAGTAAAGGGCTGCAATCTTTTATAAATAATGAAAACAAAAATTATTAGAACTAAAAACTGTATCATTGTTTTCAAAGTATGAGAAACACACACTCAAAATGTAAAAGTACTACAGTCTTTATAGATGCTTAAAACTCACACACACATTTGCAAGCCAAGAAACACATGAAGCAAAATTTTTTAATTATTCAAAGAAGCATTATAGTGACTTAATTGTGTGTTCAAGCAAACAGTTGGCAAAAACAAAGTCCTTCTACCTCCTACATTTATCCAGGATACATGAAAAATGAACTTTTCTTATTATACGTAAAATGTTTGTGATAACGACTTTGCACATAAAATTTCAAAGTGTTTGAACACATGTAAGGATAAATCTTTACCTAACTATTTTGAAATCTCCCCTTAAACTTAGGCACATACATGAGAAGTATTTATGGGGGGGAGGGAAACACAGTTTAATATCAGAAAGTATTTTTGAACGAGCCCAAACTTTGAGTTGAACATTTGTACAAGTTCTGATATGCTGAATATTTGTAAGATTTCTGGTAGTGCTTTAACATCCTGTTTAGCAATTTCATTACACAACCAGATTCTTAACAAATACCCTCCCTAACAGTTTGATAAAATTCACAAGTACCAGTGTTCATCTATACTTTTACATGTTTCTTTTAACTAGAATAGTTACTAAAGAACTGGTGTTTTAATTTGTTTATTTGAACATTTGAAATTTATATTCATAAAGCTTAAGCTGAAATACATCTTATACACCAAATCTTTATGCCAGTTTTATGCATTTGCCCAAGACCATATATGCAAATTTCCCAAGTTTAAAAATTGTAACTACCATCCCTAAGGGTAAATGGTTCCTTACATATACAACTTACATTGTACCTTGAAGTTTCTACTTGAACTATTTTTAAAATTCTCATTCAAAAGTAAATCATAACAAAAGAAATCATCAAACCCACTAGACATTTGTTTCATGGACATAGCTTTAAAGTCCTTCCACCACTGATAAAGATGGAATCAAGTTTAAATCAGCTCACAAAGAAACAGAAAGTTTGTATTTCTTGTTTATTCCTCCCATCCATTTACTAGCTAATAGTGTAATCCAATAGTGAAAAGCAGTGCTCACATCTCCACACCCTTTCTTTAAACAGCCTAAACTGTTGGATCCTGCTGTATTCTTAGACACTTTCACCTGTCTATGCCTAGAACAGGGCACTTTACAAGCAATAGCTATGTAAGCAATTAGGTACTTAGCTGAGAAGGCCAGAGTATGCACAGGAGGAACACACTGACTTTCACATTCCCATTTTAAAGAAATATGCCTCCATGAGCAGATATAGTAGAATGCACTCAAGAAATTTATGCCCTTCACCTTTATTTTTTTTCTCATTTTAAAGATTTCAAACTTTAATCTAAGAGCAAATGAAGTCATGGAAGGACTGACAGCAGAGGAAGTGGAGATTCTTCTTTTTTATAAATTGAGGTATAACTGGCATACATTATATGAGTTCAAATGTACGACACAATAATTTAATATTTCTATACTGGGAAATGATCACCATAATAAGTCTACTTACTATCCATCAGCATACAAAGTTACAAAAAAAAAAAAAAGTTTTTTCCTGTGTTGAGAAATTTTAGGATGTACTCTCTTGGCAGCTTTCAAGTTTGTACTACAATATTACTGACTATAGTCATCATGCTATATATTATATCGCCATGCCTAGTTTATTATGTAATTGGAAGTCTGTTCCACTTGGTCCTCTTCCCCTATCTTGCCCATCCCCCAAGCAACCACTTCAAGCAACTACCTTTCTGTTCTCTGTATCTATAAGTGTTGTTTTGTTTGGCTTGGTTTGTTTTTAAGATTCCACATATAAGTGAAATCATGTGGTATTTGCTTCTCTGTTTGATTTCTTTCACTTATCATAAGTCCCTCAAGGTCAATCTGTATTGTTGCAAATGTCAAGATTCCATTCTTTTTTATGGCTGAGTAATATTTCATTACACACACGCACACACGCACACACACATACACACACACACACACCATATCTTTTCTATCCATCCATCCACTGATGGAAATTTAGGTTGCTTTCATATCTTGGCTATTGTAAATAATGCTGCAATAAACATAAGGGTGCATATACTGTTTCAAATTAGTGTTTTTGATTTCTTCTGATAAATTACCTAGTAATGGAACTCCTGGATGATATGGAATTCTATTATTATTTTTTTGAGGAACCTCCATACTGTTTTCCATAGTGGCTGCACCAGTTTGCACCCTTCACAATAGTGCATGAGTGTCCACTCTTCCCCACATCCTTGCTAATACTTGTTATTTTTTGTCTTTTTGATAGTAGTCATCTAATTGCTATGAAGAGGTATCTTACTATGGTTTTGATTTGCCTTTCCCTGATGATTAGTGATGTTGAGGATCTTTTCACGTACCTGGAGGCCATCTGTATGTCTTCTTTGGAAAAATGTCTATTGAGTTCTTCTGCCCACTTTTTAATGGAATCATTTGGGTTCTTGGTTATTGAGCTGTATGAACTCTTTATATATTTTATTGTATGTATGTATGTATGTATGTATGTATGTATAAATGTATGTATACATTTATTTATTAAATTTTTATTTATTTATTTTGAAAGAGAGAGAACAGGGGAAGTGCAGAGACAGGGAGAGGGAGAGAGAGAGAGAGAGAGAGAGAGAGAGAGAATTCCAAGCAAGCTCTGCATTGCCAGCACAGAATCCGATATGGGGCTCAGACCCACAAACTGTGGGCATGACCTGATCTGAATCTGAGATCATGACCTGAGGTGAAACAAAGAGTCAGCTGCTTAACCAAATGAGCCACACAGGTGCCCCGAGTTCTTTATATATTTTAGATATTAACCTCTTATCAGATATATGGTTTGAAAATATTTTCTCCCATTCAGTAAATCATCTTGTAATTTTGTTGATGGTTTCCTTTGCTATGCAGAAGCTTTTTAGCGTTGTGTTGTGTGGTCCCATTTGTTTCTTTCTTTTGTTGCCTTTCCTTTTAGAGTCAGGCCCAAAAAAACATTGCCAAGACCAATGTCGAGGAGCTCATCACCTATGTTTTCTTCTAGGAATTTTATGGTTTCAAGTCTTACATATAATTTTTTAACCCAGTTTGAGTTAATTTTCGTGCCTAGTGTAAGGTAGCAGGCCAGTTTCATTCTTTTGCATATGACTGTCCGGTTTTCCCAACACCATTTATTGAATAGATTGCACTTTCTCCATTGTATATTCTTGCCTCCTCTGTCATAAATTAAGTGACCATACATACGTGGTCTTATTACTGGGCTTTCTATTCTGTTCCATTAATCTATGTGTCAGTTTTAATGCCAATACCACACTATTTTGATTACTATAGCTTTGTAGTACAGTTTGAAATCTGGTCATGTGATGCCTCCAGCTTTGTTTCTCTTTCTCAAGACTGCTTTGGCTACTTGGGGTCTTCTGTAATTCTGCACACATTTTAAAACTGTTTGTTCTATTTCTGTGAACTATGACACTGGAATTTTGATAGGGATTGTGCTGAGTATGTAGGTTGTTTCGGTAGTATGAACATTTAAACAGTATTAATTCTTTTAATCCATGATACATCTTTCCATTTATTTGTGTCTTTAATTTCTTATACTTTTCAGTGTATAGATCTTTCACCTTTTGAGTAAAATTTATTCCTAAGTACTTTATTCTTTTCGATATGATTGTAAATGACCTTTTCTTAATTTCTCTTTCTGATAGTTTGTTGTTAGTGTACAGAAATGCAACAGACTTTTGTACCCTGATTTTGTACCCTGCAACTTTACTGAATTTATTGATTAGCTCTAATCATGTGAGAGGTAGTCTCTAGATTTTTCTATATATGAAATCATATATAGTGACAGTTTTACTTCTTCCTTTCCAATTTGGATGCCTCTTTTTTTTTCTTATCTGAATGCTACGACTAAAAAGACTTCCAATATTATGTTAAATAAAAATGGCAAGAGTGTATGTCCTTGTTTGTATAAAGTTGGATTGTTTATTTGAGATTTTTCTTGTTTCTTGAAGTAGGCATGTTTCGCTATGAACTCTCATCTTTGCTCTGATTTTGCTGCATCCTGTAGATTTTGGTATGTTGTATTTCCATTTTCATTTGTGTCAAAGCCTTTTTTTTTAATTTTCCCTTGATTCCTTTGTTGACCTATTGGTTGTTCAATAGCATAAATATCCACATAATCAGTGCCTTTTTTTCATCTAAAAGAAGTCGCTTTCACATTTATTCTAAGGCTGATTTACTTGTGGTGAACTCCTTCAACTTCCATTTGCCTGGAAAATTCTTTATCTCTCCTTCAATTATGAATGATAAACTTGGCAGAAAGTATATTCTTGGTTGACATTTTTTTTTTTCCTTTCAGGACTTGAATGTATCTTGCCACTTCCTCTGGCCTACAAAGTTTCTGCTGAAAAATCTGTATATAGTCCTATGAGGGTTCCCTTGTACACAACAAGTTGTATTTCTCTTGCTACTTTTAAGATTATCTTTGGCTTTAACTTTTGATATTTTAATTACAATATGTTTGTGTGGATCTCTTTAAGGGTATCACTTTTGGAACTCTCTGGGTGTCCTGGATCTGGATGTCTGTTTCCTTCTCCAGGTTAGGAAAGCTTTCAGCCATTATTTATTAAAATAAGTTTCTGCCCCTTTCTCTCTCCCTTCTCCTTCCCAAACCCCTATAATGCAAATGTTAGTTCTCTTGTTACTATTCTACAGGTCCCTTCTACAGGCTATCTTCATTTTTTTAAATTCATATATATATATTATATATATCCATATATATATATATGGAATATATATATATATAATATATATATATATATTATATATATATATATATATATTTTTTTTTTTTTTTTTTTTTTTTTTTTTTGAGTGAGATCCACTGCCCTGTCTCCTGACTCATTGCTTCATCTGTTTCCTCTACCCCTCTGGTGTGGTTTTCATTTCAGTTTTGTTTTTTTTTCCCCAGCTCCATGACTTCTGTCTTGTACTTTCTTATATTTTCTGTCTCTTTGTTGAAATTCTCACTGTGCTCATCCATTCTTCTCCCAAGATTGGTGAGCATCTTTATGACCATGGCACTAAACTCTTTTATCTGGTATGTCTGTTTCATTAAGGTTTTTTTTTCCCTGAGGTTTTGTCATGTTCTTTCATTTGGAACATATTCCTCTATTTCCTGATTTTGCTTGACTCTGTATTTGTTTCTATGTGTTAGGTGTTACTTCTCACATTCTAAAATGAGCGGACTTGTTGTTCAACCATGCCCTAGCTCTTGGTCATCTCTTGAATCTTTGTGTTGTCTAAGCAGCCGGATTTACTCTTGATAGGTCCTGGTTGTTGAGGTTGTGCCGAGAGGCACAGTATTCCCTCTCAGTATTCCAGAGGGAAGGATCTCAGCCTAGTTTCATGCTGATTGGGAGCCAGACCCTTAGGCCACAGCTCTTTAAATTATGGAAGTATATACAGTCCTGTGGGACCATGGTTGTAGAGCCTGCTGGCCTCCAAGCCAGTTGATCTGGAAGTGCCCCCGTGACAACAGTTGTAAAAATCAGGGCTCCAGATGAGTACATAAACTCCTTTCTGGGAGATACCAGTAAGCTGTAGTGAGGCCAGGGGAGAGCACAAAGGTGGTATTCCCTGGCCTACATTCCCTAGGCTCACCTCTGTAGCCTCTAGATTTGTGGCAAACTTGAGCCTGCTTTCAGGCTGAAGCTCCAGGACAGGTAAATAGACTTTTTTCACAGGAAGATTGGGTGTGTGTTCCAATCTACTGGCCGGGGGCGTTGCGGGGAGGTGGGAGCGGTAGCAGGCCGAAAACTGTTTCTCTGACTGTTACAGTCCCACAGGATTCAGAAATGCAAGCTCTCCCCTGACCACAGTGCCAGGCAATCAAGGGGAGTCCCTGTGTGGTCTGTGTGCATCCCCAGCTTTAGCAAGGCAGCTGGAGAATGCAGGGGCAGGACATGCCTTCCAGCTTTAACAGGGCATCAGGGGAGAGCAGGGATCGTGAATGCCCACCCGCTTTAGCAGGTTTGCTGGAGACTGTAGGAACTGTGTGTGCCTCCTTATACTAGCAAGGTAGAGGGAGAGTGCAAAAGTGGTGTCCACCAGCACCTCCATCTGGGAGTTCCATCAGGCTCCTGCCCATCTTCCACATCAGCAAATGAATCTCCTTCACAAATAGTCTAGGCACTTTTCAAACTGCTGCTGTCATGGTGAGCCCGGGGGTGAGTGACTCTGCATGCGAGCCCTTTAAGAGCAGTATCAGTTCCCTATAGCTCTTTGAATCTCTGAACATAAGCCCTGTTGTTTATCAAAGCTAGATATTCTGGGGGCTCACTTCTCTGTGCAGGTCCCAAGGGTTGTATGCCTGCTATGGGATTCAAACCCCTCACTCCTCAGAGAGCAGTTCCTGCTTTGCAAGATCTCTCCCAATTGTGAGTTGCTGTGCTGCAGGTGGAGGTGTTGGCGTGATCACATTGCACCTCTCCTACCCATTTTTATGCTGCCATTTTATCCTTTGTTGCAGAAGAGCTGTTGAGTGAGTTTCCAGGTCTTTCTCAGAGGGAACTGATCAATATACATAGGCAGCTGTATATTCAGTGTGTCTGTGAATTCAGGATCCTTCTACACTGCCATTTTTCCCCTCCTACTTTCATTCTTTTACCACTGCCACCCCTCTAATTCTGGCCTCACACCTCTCACCTGATCTATTTTATAACCTCCCATTGGCTTCCATACCTCTTTAAAGATTCCCTTCTGTCAACAAAATAAGACTTCTTTGCCCATCCTATAAAGGCTCTTGATGTGATGGCCTTAGCCAATATTCAAGGTTCTTTCTTGACACTCTAGCTAAATCTTATCACTCAGTATCCACATGATATGCCCTCTATTTTCCAAAACCCTGACTTGGCTCACAAAGTTCCTTCCATCTGGAATGCCATTGCAAATTAACTCCAACTCAAAGTACTACCCAAAGCTTGTCTAAATTTCTACTAATTTTGGGGCGCCTGGGTGGCTCAGTCGGTTAAGCATCCGACTTTGGCTCAGGTCATGATCTCGCGGTTCATGGGTTTGAGCCCTGCATCAGGCTCTGTGCTGACAGCTCAGAGCCTGGAGCCTGCTTCGGATACTATGTCTCCCTCTCTCTCTGTTCCTCCCCTGCTTGTGCTCTGTCTCTCTCTCTTTCTTTCAAAAATAAATAAACATTAAAAAAATAGATTTTAGGGGTGCCTGAGTGGCTGAGTTGGTTAAGTGTCTGACTTCGGCCTAGGTCATGATCTTGCGGTTCTGAGTTGAAGCCCCATGTCAGGCTCTGTGCTGACAGCTCGGAGCTTGGAGCCTGTTTCAGATTCTGTGTCTTCCTCTCTCTCACTCTCTCTACCCCTCCCCTGCTCATGCTCTGTCTTTCTCAAAAACAAACATAAAAAAAATTTTTTTTAATGTATATATTTTTTAAATTTCTACTAATTTCATGAACCTCCATCACAAATGTCCATCTTTTCATAAACCTCCATCATTCTCCATCACACTAGAATTTGTGTCTCCCTACTTTTTTCCTCCAATATCTTGTTTTGGTTTTCTTAGTATAACTACTTATAATATTCTGGCTTGCATTATACCTAATTATTTACATATACATTTATTTCTTATTTTTCCTACCACACAGGAAGTCTTTTTTTGTTTATCGGTTTATTTTATCTTCTCTGGAACACAGTAATGTACTTCCTATGCTATGGAGCTTCACTGAGCAATACAATAGTCAGTAGCTACATGTGTCTGTCTCAATTAAAAGTATTTAAAATTAAATACACTAAAAAAGTTCAGTTCCTCCATTGCACATGTCATGTTTCAAGTGATAATAGCCACATATGACCAGTGGCTACTGAACTAAATAGTGCAGGCATAGAATATTTTCATCATCAGAAAAAGTCCTATCAGACAGCACCTTTGTAGAGACTCAACAAGAGTTCAATTAGAATTTACATATAATTATCAACAAAGTATCACAAGAACAGGAAACAAGGAGGGAATCTTGAACACTACTTTTCCAACAGTTTGGAAGACAGGCTGATATATACACTCAGCTGTCTTCTCTGGGAGGTTTTGGTAAACTGAGAGCACCCAACATTTGCTCTCTCTCTCTTACGTTAATAACTGCCCCAAACAGACCAGGACAATTTTCTGTTACTTCATATATAATTAATAGTGGTTAAGGAAATTTATATGGCAACTGTTTTGCAGAAGCTTTAACTCACACTTTCAATATTTAAAAAGGCTGCTGTCACGGCTGATAGGAATAAAATTAAACCCACCAGCTGTGGTTTGTTTTTTGAAGAAACACATAACATTTTATTTCTGCTTTGTCTGTCGTCCTTGTAAATGTCAGAAATACAGAACTAAAATGTACTGAATATTCTGGTTTACTGTTAGAGTCTCCTGAAAAGGCTTTTTTTTTTTTTTTTTTTTTTAAATTAGATGGCTATTTTGGTAATTTTTAGTGAGAGATTTTTGTTTCTTTTTACAGTGGTTGAAAATGCACAGTTCTTATATTTGCTCAGCCAAAGAAATGTGATAATAAAATCCATTTGAATACTTTCTAATTTTTATACTCTTTTCTTTGTGAGACTTGTCATCAAAGGATGATCAAGGATTTTTAAAAGAGATATATTTTCCAATTCTTCCATTTGTTAGAATTTTGAGTCTATTCCAAGAAATGTCATCCTAGATTATTTAAAATTGACCAGGTGTTTAGCCATAAAGGTCAAAGTATTTTGCTGAGACTCAGTAGTTTTCATGAGACATTCTAGAATCATAGCACTGAATTACAAAGTTTCCTTTTGATCTGTGGCATTGATGTTACACACTGGGATAATAGAACTTACTTGTCACAAAATTCACTTAGAGTCTAAGAGAATATAGTTTGACAATTTAATTCTTTTCCATTATTTTTAACTAGGAAAAATTTTATACTATTCTTTTTAATGTTTTTGCCTTATAAGCAGTCAGCCATTGATAATTACCCCAAGAACAAAGACGTAAGTACAAAAACCTCGGCATTACCTATTATTATATATCAGTACTTGTTAATGTCATTCTAATCAAAATAAAATTATTTAAATCTAAGCACTATTACATATTGTGAAGAATTGCCTGATCAGATCTCTCAAAACTCACCATTATCTCACAATATCATTAACTACTCTTGGTCTGCTTGCCTCCAAATATTTCCTTTTCTAACCTATGATGATATCAACATCTTCTTCTACTGAACCTAAAATCTCCATAGAGAGCAGTTTATTTTTATTCGATACAAAAAGATGGAGTCCTTCCAAAATGTCATGACATTTTTTTTCAACATACCACAACGAGTTACTTTCTTTCATCAATTGATTATGAATCTAAAAATCATCAAGTAGACATGAATTTACATTCTAGTATAAGAAATATGGAGAGAACGCCATCCTGGGCACCCAGGGAGGGGGAGAAGTAGATAGTGGCAGTGTGACAACTCCAGGGCAGAGCTGGGTTCCCAGAATGAGTTGTAGGAGGGCACGAGAGGGGAACTTCTGGCTTTGCAGTTTTGCCTAAGGCAGTCCCTGCTTTTACAGAACAGAATGAACAAGTAAATCATTTCCCTTATAATGGCATACATAATACACTCACACATTATATTTATGCTAAATTAGCAATTGTCTATTAAAACGGGAGCTTTATATCCAAAAACAACAACACAGAAACATGCCAATAAGTTTATTTGCTACTGTATTTATAGTTCAAAACTGTAGTTTCAGTGAGATTAGAATAAATATTGGATCCTCATTTTTCCCAGTTCATTTGCGCTTTCTGCACCCCTGTCATTTTATAATGCTCTGCCAGTATTTATCACAGATTGCAAAAAAGAAAAAAAATCCCTGAATATGTAAAAATAGCAGCTGTTATTTGCCATTAACAATCGGGTAGCTTCATAAATCTTTACAAACTCACAGAGAAAACAGAAGTGTGTGGCTTTAAGACTGGTCAAAGTAAATTTTTATTCTGTCTTAAAGCCAAAAACTAACTCCGGTTTTTATTTTAAGCTATTAATCCCTTCATTTATAAATATTTTTGGAAATATGAATCTACTACTTTATCTTTGGTCGTATGATTACATGGATGTTAATATCAACATTTGGTGATTCATTTCTAAAAATCAACAAATAAAAGTATTTTTAAGAAATTAATCCACACCCCAATTTTTGTTTCCATCCAAATAATTTGGCAATATCTCTCAGTTCAAATCTTAAATATTTCTTGGATCTGTCATGTTTTCTATGTCTCAACTGACACTGCCTGGGTAATATAAGCCTAAAAGGTTCTCATAATTTCTAACATTGCTTCACCACTATCTCCTGAATATTTTCCTGGTGGTAATATCATCCCCATGAAATAATGTTATGAGAGTAATTTATATAGTTTGAACACACAACCATCTCCCCTACTTAATACACTGACACATAGACCTTTCATGATATGACCATTACCGTATCTCTGCTATCACCTCCAACCTTGGACCAACGGGCCCACCTATGAAGCTATGCCAAGTAGACCTCAAGTTGCTTTCTCTTACATTTCCACATCTACATTTCCATATGCTTTTCTCACTGCTTTACACAGATATCTCCAGATTTTTCAGGAATTAATTTAAATTCTATTTCAAATTTGCAATCCCTTGTTAATGTGCCGCTTCTAAAAAGTCTCCAAAAGATTTGTTGTTGTTATTATTCCACAATTCCACAACCTGTTTCTGTGACCTCAACTTTCATTATGGACCAGAATTATCCATTTTATGGTCTGCCTTGATCAAATTAAACATCTGCCTGCAAAATTTCTACTACACTTTTGATATGGCCAAAGCTCTAAAGAGATTTTCTAGTAGTTTGCAAAGAATTTTCATTATTTTTATAAACACAAAAGTAATCAGAAAAGAAATATAAGCATCATTGGAGGCACTAATGTAATCTGATTCTGCATCCTTCATAGAGGTGATTTTAATATAATATCTTAAGATATAAAATATCATGTTCCCTGTTCTGTCAAGGTCATTTGGTCACTGATTTCAAAGAAGTCAATGTTCTGGAGCAGTTTGACATCCTGCTTGTATGTCTTCAGCGAGGTTTAGTCAATACAGTAGGAGGAATCATTAGTTATTCAAGGTAAAACTTTCAAAAAATGCGACTAAGACACTTTGACCTTCTCTGAATCAGGAAATGCTCTGTGCATCTTTATGCTCTTTTAAATATAATTTGTCTAAACTGTCTAAAGTAAATCAAAAACTATCACTCAACCCTCTTAGTAAAAAGGGTAAATTTTAATTGCAGAACTTAAAACCTCACAATTAAAAGCTATGCGGCTACTTAAAGCCAGCACAAACACGGGAATGAACACCGGTGCATACAAATTAGATTCCTTAACGTATTTGTAATTCTGAAGGATACTTTAAAGCATAGACCATTTATATGCTTTAAATGTCTTCATAAAGGAGGACTAAAATGGATGATTGTTATGCTTTCATAAAGTTTTGTCATGTATATTCCTAGAAATAACTTTATGACTAGCAAAACCTTTTTTCTGATGAGATATTAATAACACATCTCAAGTAGAAACAAATATGTGAAAAGGAAAAAAATTCCTTTATCCTGAAAAGTGTACTTAGAATCATAATATTAACAAGTGCACTTTTAAAGTTGAAAATGGTGCCACTAACTAATAAATAAAACTCAAGAAAAAAGTCAACTCAAAATGTAAGGAGGAAAAAAATGAATGTTATTACCCCTCAACATATAGTAACATTAATTTTCTATTCCTTGCAAACAAAGATGTACTGCCTTCTACATGGGACACAGTCTTACTTAAGAACAGCTTTATAACAAAACATATATACTCAAATGATACAATTCTTCATCATCCAAACTAATTGGACAAATAAATACAGAGTTGTAGCAGAAAGGAGAGAAAATATAAGGCGACATTATAATCAAATATTAACTAATAACGTAGATCCCAACGTTAAAAGAAGCTGAAGAGGAAAAAGATACAGATTCACCCACCTACTTCTGGAATGCTCAGCCCGTTGGGTTCAGAATCTTCTGAAAAATAGGTTGAAGGGGCAGTAGTAAGAATTTAATAGTCTTCCAGTATTCAAGAAGGCTGTGGTAGAGAATACAGAGTGTGTACGTGTGTGCGTGTGTGCACGCGGGGAATGGGGTGAAGATGTAAAGGCACAAGAGTCACTATCACTGAAAGAAAAATAACACACAGAAGCGTTGAAAGTGGAAGCTGACTCGGAGCCCAACTTTGCCAATTCCACAATTTTGCAAAGGTTAACAATAGTTAATATAATAACAACCAACACTTTCTGAAAGCCTATTAAATGCCAGGGACTGTACTAAATACTTTGCTTATGTTATTTAACATTCACAAAAACACTGTCATTTAGAAAGAATACCTCCCTTTACAGATGAGACTACGGATAAATGACACGGAAAAGACCAAGATTTGCATTCAGGTTTATCTAATGCCCAAATCAGTGTTCTTCTATCACAATACACTTTGCAATTAAAGGAGAATCCATTCAAGGGAATATTTGTATCATATGTAACTACCAATGTGTAAGCCTTAACAGGAATAATGTAATTTAGTAGAATAGTGAGCACCTGACACAAATCACTGGATTTGGGTGGAATTTTGTTGAATATGGAATGTTTATGAAAGAGCGTCATTCCCAAAGAATTCATTAAGGTATAAGTTATAAAAGCATTGACAAGATATACAGTGGACTCAGGTGACTCTTTTTCTTCTGAATAGGAAGAAAAAATACTATGAATTTGCCTGTAGAAATGGTAAGGAAGATAAATTGATGGCTCTAATCTTTTAGCACAATCATAACTAAAAGCTCATATAGCTTCAACTTCATTATTTTTAACAAAATTCACTACGTTACAGTTACTTGTAGAGTACAAAGTACCATAAATAATTTAAATTAAACTACACTTGTCAAAATAAATGAACAAGTAGGTTTTATGATGCAGTACATTTTATGATGCCCTTGATTCTTTAATTTGTGTGTTTTGCTTACTTGCTAATTCACAAAATACTATAATCTGCAATGACTCTTGTACTCATTAGTATAGATTACCAATGTCGCAGCTCAACAGGAAAATCAGTATGGAGAAGCACTGTACTGAACCAAAGTGTCTTTTTAATAATATCCTGTGAATATTTTATAGATACTGATTTGAAGGAAATAAGAGAACTATTTCACCTTCCTCCATACTAACTCACCAATTATTCCTGTGTATAAGGACAGGGAAAAATCTATATATCTATAGCTATAGTTGAATCTACATTTATATCTATCTGTAAGAATATTTATAGGGTTTAGACTCACTAACTATCCTTATCTAAGTTATCTGACTATATTTCCCCCAAAAGAAGTTTCTTACTAAATAATTCTGTCCTACTAAAATTAAAATATCAAAATTTACATGATCAATTTGTTTATACTGTATTACATACATACACATAAAGTGTTTTCTAGAGACAGACTTGTACTAGACTTGTATTAGAGCTCTCCAACAAGATCTGGGCAAAATCACCACAAGGTAAAACATTAACATAATTAATAATAGCTTTTGTAATTATAAATGCATAATTGATACTGAACCAAAGAAGCCTATAACAGAAACATTTTAGGTCTATTATATATTACACACTGAATAGAAAAAAACAAGTTGTTATGAAACAAACAATTTCTTGAAGTTAGCATGATTTCTAAATACCAGATAGGACCCATCTAATTTCTCCATTACAACGTATAGTCTACCAGAAAATAAAGCTCTCTCAGAGAACTCCACCAACCACTAGTTTACCATTCAATTACTGAACCTCTGACGTCTTTGAGAGTATCTAACTAAATGCCAAGAAACCAAGAGAAGCTCTCCGAAAAATCATTGAGAGTACTTAGCCTTGGTTCTTATCAAGCCAGAAGTACCCTCCTTATGGTATCCCTTTCCCATTTTACCTGCTTTATTGCTGCAAATAGTGGATAGCATAAAGTCAATGGAAACATCCCTCGGCATAATTCCCTGAACCTCACTTCCCGCTTTCATGTAATAAGGTTAATAAAGTCTTCCTGTGAAAACAGATAAGTGAATATTTGTTAAGAATATTTTTTAAAAACTGTAAGTCTCCATGGAAGGTGGTAAAAGGTATCTAAAAATACATCTTTTATTACAAGTTTAAGTGTTTATAAGTTAGAGAACAATGAACTGAATAGCTTTTCCCTGTATCTTTCCTCATTCTCTATGAATTTACACATTTCTGTTCCTTTTATGTATTTGACATCTTCCAAAAACTGACTCTCAAACTAAGCTGGCCTACAACTATTTAAAATTGTGCTCCCAGTACTCATTTCAAGGATCACAGGGCCTTCCATATATTTTATTTTGACTCTGGATTTATGATTTATTGATAGATTTCACAAAGAATTAAACTCAAGGGATATATATATTTAAATATTAGGCAGAGAGCTCCAATTTTATATGTACTGTAATAAAAAAATGAGTATTTCTAAGCCTTTTTTCTTTAATGTTTATTTTTGAGAGAGAGACAGAGCTGGGGCAGGGGAGGGGCAGAGAGAGGAGCAAGACACAGAATCTGAAGCAGGCTCTATCCAGGCTCTGAGCTGTCAACACAGAGCCCGATGCCAGGCTCAAACTCATAAACTGCAAGATCTTGACCTGGCCTGAGATCATGACCATGACCTGAGATCAAAGTTGGACCCTTAACTGACTGAGCCACCCAGGCGCCCTGAGTATTTCAAAGTCATAAGGATATAAATTGAACTGTTCATGATCATTGGGCTCCACTTACCTCTCTTACAGAATATATCAGCATAGTACATTCTGATGTTACATTTCCTTGTCTGATGTTACATTACTTGTCTCAAAAATCCTAGAGCTACAGAATAATTTTAAAAACTTACTGCTGGTTTGATTGTATTTGACCAACTTCTACCCTTAAAAGAAGTTTGTTCTTCTTATCTTGATGAGTTTAGATTAAAGACATTATCTTCATTCCAAAATTATGTACTATAATCAGCAGTTAAGGACAGGTCAATGGTGGTTAGGGGGCATCAAAATGGTATCATCATATACATAAATTAAAATAAATTAGGTAACAGTTCCCTGAAGTCCATTTCCAATTGACTCAGACATTTACTAGGTATGTCCCATCAGTGTCCATTTTATACATTTTTATATACTAATCATTCAAATATATCCGAAGCCACTTAGCTTAAGATTTTTCCTAACAACAGGAGGCTAAAATCATGCTACAAAAAAGGGAGACAGCTTGAAAATGCTTATTCTCCATCATGACCAAATTTAGAATTCAGATATCTACATCACCTAAACTGCCGTTGGATTATTACCCAAGGAAATCACACTTTGGTGCTTAAATCATGACTCCACATAAATGCTAAATCATAGCACAGTCAGCTTCAAATTGCTTGATCTGCCCCAGGCCCACTTCGTTAGATGTGAAAACTCATAGCTACTCTTCCACACCATTACTGCCCAAATTGAACTTCTTCGTAAAGGTTTTACGCTTGACTTACACTAAAATGTTGTCCAATATGCCCAGTTCCTTAAACATATTCAGAATTTCAAACAAAGGTAATAGATTTCATACATTAAAGAATATTGAGTGCCGACTATGTTCTAGGCACTGTGCTCAGTCATTTTATGTATGCCAGTCCTAAGTACTGGATTTTATGATTTTTCTTTCACAGAGAAGGAGAGACTCAAAAGTAATCTCAATTTACTAAGTTAGTACTCATGACCACCATTTCTAGAGCACCTACCAAGGAACAGAGGTTTTATCCACAATCACTATGACATTTAATATCACAAAATTCTGGTGGCGCCTGGGTGGCTCAGTCGGTTCAGCATCCAACTTTGGCTCAGGTCTGATCTCACTGTTCATGAGTTCGAGCCCCACATCGGTCTCTGTGCTGATAGCTTGGAGCCTGGAGCCTGCTTCAGATTCTTTGTCTCCCTCTGTCTCTCTCTGTGACCCTCTCCTGCTCTCTCTCTCTCTCTCTCTCTCTCTCTCTCTCTCTCAAAAATAAATAAACATTAATATCACAAAATTCTGCAAGGGAGATATTACTCTACACTTAGGATAAAGAAGAGGATCCTATGAGTTGAGTTATTTGCGTAAAGGTCTTAACGTGTGAACAAGCTAGTGATCAACCCAAGTGTGTCAGACCCAATAGCTCACATTCAAGCTGAAGTCCCATAATTTTCCTGACATACATACCCAAGTTTTCATCTCCATCCACAGATACCTTCTCATCTTTCCATTAACAAGGTTTCCTTTCTCCATTCTGAATGAGAATTCACTCCTCCTCTGACTTAAAGTCAGTACAACTGGGAAAGGAAAGCAACCGCACCAGGTTTAAGAGCAAAACTGCAATATGATTTCATGAGATTAGTTCTCACCCAAGCCATCTAACAGATGAGGAATGTGCCAGCATGTTCAGGAAGTGTAAAATACACACCACTCAAAGCACAAGTTCTAGGAGGGAACAACATATATTTAAATGGATAGCTCTTTTCTAATCATAATGTAAAATTACATGCAAATTTATAATTTTTAGAGTTAAAAGAAACATAAGAGATTATCTAGCCCAGTGATTTCATTTTACAGATCAAAAGTCATGAGGCCTAAGTAAATGAAGCTATCTATACGGCCGGTTAGGCGACAAAATAAAGGCTTAAATTCAGACGTTGAGCCCTGAGCAGGGACTCCTTATACTGTGATGTTGCATTCTTGCAATAATTATTTGAGGGCAAAGATAAAGTTGATGCAAATGGTGAAATAAATGGGTTATCATCCTATCAACAAGTGATTTGACTATGGCCTTATCTGCTAGTAGAAAATAAACTAGATGAACTGAATATAAATATAAGAACTTTCTCATCAGTCAATTTCATTGTGCTTGTCTAGAAACTCTAGTTTTTCCAAATACACAGTTTCAAAAAATGACCTTTAGTGAATGAAACCTCTGACTGCTGCCACAACTATGTACAAGTTTATAAATTACACATTTTGCTTAGCTATACAACCACTCCAAACTACAGAAACAAAATAAGTGGAAGTTGTTAACATCCACACATACACATGCTATGTGTTTATATTATATTATATTATATTATATTATATTATATTATATTATAATATTATAAAAATATATTTGACTCTTCATAAACATAATTCATTAAAGTAATATCCTGCATATATGAATGAAGGACTGCTATGATGAGAAAATATATGAGTAAAGAATGAAGTGTCTTACAAAACATTTTTAAATGGGATTTTATTAATAACAGTGGTAAAAACTTGGCATCAAACAAGTTGCATATAATTCAATACAAGTAAAATTTTAAAACATTAAAGGACTGAAATTAGATTGTAATGGACTCTTTGGATTAAATCAATGCAATTAAGAATATGATGAAGTATCCAGTTATCTGTTTTCTGAGCCTTTGAAAAGTGGAAAAATTAATGGAACTATACAAGAAATTAGTGCTGACTAGATTAATTGCCATAGCAATTGTCATATTATAAATATGTTATTTGTGATAATTATGCATCAGTATAATGCTTGGGCTGTCACATTACTTGAACAAATCTTTAGATTCTGAATAAAGATCAGCAAGCACTTCTTTATTTCCAGCATTATTACAAATTTAGAACACTTTAGAGGAGAAACGTGAAATTCAGTACTAACATAGCATGTGTTTTTAAAAGTTTACCAGCACTTCAACTAATAAGTTGGGGGAAATTAAGCAGTAAAAAGGCAACCTGAGGAAACCTCAACAGGAATGTAAACTAAACGGGTGGGGAGGTCTGTAGGTGTCAATCAAGAACAAAATGCAACTGTCAAGCTTGCTTTGCTAACAAACTGTCACATCAACAATATGGAGTTAATGACTACAAATTAACTGTATACCAGATGCTTGACACTTTGTTATGACACTTAGCAAGCTAGTTGACATTTGGGGATCAAAGCTTCTTTAATTACACTTTGTATAACATGTGCAACCTTTATGCTAATGTCCAAATATTCCTTGGAGCAAGACTGTCCAAGTAAAAACGACCACAGACTGTTTTCTAGGTGTAGGTTGGAAAGTATTCATGTGGCTCTAAAGAAAGGGGGGGAGGAGTAACTGAGCAAGAGCCAGGCTTCGATGCACAATGTTATTCAGTATTACCATTGCCTAAAATAACACTGTTTTTTAACTTGGTGAACGGGTGAAGCACTTTTTCTCACATATAGACACAGTCTGTGAAATTACACATTTTCAAACAAGGTGGTAATAACATTTATAGCCATTTATAAAAAGAAAGACAACTAGGCATATCAGAATTTAAAATAACTGGAAAAGGTATTAAAGAGTACAGTGATAAAAAGAAAAAACACTAACTGCCTTTCGGAACACTGATTTGAGTGATTTTTCAAGTCCTTTTTAGGGAAATGGTTTGACATTTTCCCAAGTGAATAAAACTCAAAAAATGATATAAGCAAAATTTTACATTATAGGTATAATACTGAATACTGAACAGGCATAACCATGAATTATAGACTACGTCAACATAAGAAAATGTTAACATTGTAATCAGATTTTAAATAAGCTCATATTAACAACAACAAAAGGCTGTCTTAAAATTAACAAAATTTAGAAAATATCTAATAAATCAGAAAGAAAAATACATCACTAAAAGTATCTACATATCTTTGTAATAAGTTAATGCAGTAGCAATAAAAATCCATTGGAACTTCCTTTGGAAAAGGCACTGTCTTTGTACATGTGGCAGACACAGTTAAATGATACTGTTACAAGATTCAGAGGCATGTGACCCTGCATCCCACTTTTGCCTGAACTATACTTGTTGGGAAAAGGCAAGTTTGAGATATGTGAAGAAAAATAAAAGGAAAGAAAAATATATAACGCTAAAACTGGAAAGAACATTGAGGGTCATCTAGTCCAACCTTTTCCCTCTATAATCAGGAAAAACCATGGCCCCAATAAGTAGAAATCTCCAATCCATGTTGTTATGGACTGAAATGCCTAAATGCAACGTAATTCTATCAGTTGGTGAGCCAATTATTGGATGCCTACTGATCTCTTATAATGGCAGACACTCCTGTATGAGCTAGTGATGCTCGCAAAACACCAGGAAAGTACAGCTGCACTAAACAAGAGTGACTACCTGCGACAAGAGTCACTGATGAACACCTGAAATGTGGTTAGTCTGGACTGACACATGCTGTAAGTGTAAAATATGCACCAGATTTTAAAGACCATGTATTAAAAATTATAAAATATCTCGTTAATAAGTTTTGTATGTTGACTATATGTTGCAATAACATTTTGCATTTACATAATGAAATGTATTGTCAAAATTAAGTTCCCTTAGTTCTTTCAACTTTTCAAAATACGGTTATAAGAAATTTTAATTCACAGTGTGGTTCACATTATATTTCTATTGGACAGCACTGAACTGGTCCAAGAGAGTCTCTCCTCAAGGAACTTAAAGTTGGAAATAGGAAATAAGTAAATGAAATAAACACATGCTAGAGTGAAGATAAAATCAGGTGGCCTGATAGAGAGCGATAGGGTGTGGGTGTGCTTCAGCTAGAGCTGTCTGTGAAAGTCACTCCGAGGAATGGAAACTAAAGTGGAGACTTCAGGAATGAGAAACACACTCCCAGAGGACTGAGTTTGGTGAATGAAAGATCAAAGAGAAGGTTACTGTAGATGTAGCTAGACTGCAGGTGAGGTTGGCGAGAGAGATAATAGATAAATCTGTCTGAATGCAATGTCTGGAAGTCCTACCGAGGAGTGAGATTTCCCTTGGCAGAGTGGGAAGTCACCGCAGAGTGTTGATTCACCACCCCTAGGGCTGTGACCCATATCAAGCTCCTACCATTTCTTGCCTCTTCTAGGGTCTCCACCAATTTGGTCATCCTGTCTCTCTTGCACATCAACAGTCGTCTTCTAGGTTAGGCATCAATATTCACTAATATTCACCAGTAAATTTCCAAATGTAGAATTTTTACCTTCCATTAGCAAAAAATTCAAAGTAGATTAAGATTTATGTGTTAAAAGTGATTCCTCCTTTGTGATTTGGACAATTAAGAAACCTACTTTTGACTCAGATGCCATCCTGTCTCTTTTAGCTTCTACTAAGCTCTAAAAGCACATTTTCTTTCCAGGCTCTTGTGCTAGTCTCCTAAATACATCTTCTCCAATTGTGAGACTCCAGGAAGGGACCTGTATCGATCAGGGTCTCAGCACAGAATGCAGTCCACTCAAATGTTATAATCGAGGAGAGTTACATGATTTAGGGAGTATTTGCAAAAAATATCAGCAGAGTTGAAGTCACCCAATAAGGGAGACTGTCGCACACCCTGGGGCTGCAAGGGGTGGGAGGCCTAAAAGGGCTAGGAGGTGAAATAGTTACTGCAACTGCAGAGTAGCTGAAGCTATAGGAAGATATCACCCTGTAGGAATTGTGGACTTTGGAGGAGGGGATGAAGCCACACCTCATTAAGACAGCAGGAAGGAAGTAAAGGAAATAAATGCCTGACCCCACTCTCTCTTCCTGATCTCCAGCTGGCACTTTCCATTGGTTGAACACATCCAGAAGACAGAGGGCAAGAGAGGCCAATAAGACAGTCCATAAAAATTTGGCTCCCAGAGCGCAGGGCCAAGTGGCAAAGGATGTGGTGTAGATCCGGAAGAGCACATGGAAAATATCCAGAACTTTACAGAGTGTCACGGCATCCTCTCTTTTATTTTATGTAGTCCTGGCCTGGGATTGGCAGCCTCGAGCTAAAAGCCTTTTTCATAGTCCTAGGTAACACTAGGTACTTCCGTAGTGGATATAAACACACATTCAGAACTGATCCTTTCATTCTACCCTTTTCTCCTTCCGCCAGCATAAATAATAGGAATGTACAAACTCCATTCTCTACCACCACAGAATGAGAGCAAATTGGAGAGAGTAAAGGTTCTGTTTCGTCATTCATTTAACAAACAGTAATTGATTTCTTTCAAAGCATCAGGTGCTGTTTTCAGCACTAAATATCCAGTAGTGAAAGAACAAAGCCCCTGTTCAGAAGATTTCATATTGCAATGAGGAGAAAACAAAACTAAGTAAACAAATCAGATAATTTCTGATGTTGCTAAGGGCTAAAACAACAACAACATCACATAATGTAGCAAAGCGTGGTTGTCTGGGTGCGAGATGTGGGCAACGTTAGTTAGGATGAACCAGAGCTGGCTCAGTGTCATGTAACTGACACCTAATGGGGAAGACTGAAGTTAGTCACAGGAAGAAATCACAGGGCGGAATTTGTGTGGAAGGAAGAAATGCCAGGAAGACCAGTGCATCTACAGCACTGTCAGAGTGGTATGTGGGCCAGCCAAGGGGTGTCAAGGAAGCCCCAGTACCTGTCACCATGCCTTTACCCTATACCAGCCAAGAAGACGCATGCTTTTCTTTACACGGTCTGTCGCACCACCCTCCTGCAACTGAGCAGAGGCAACTGCCCACGAGGTGACCCTTTCTAATCCCCAAATCTGCCACAAAATCTAGCTGAAGCCGTGGTAGAATGCATGGATTCTATTCCAAGTGCTAAGGAATGCATTAGAGGTTTTGAGGTTTTAATTTTTAAGTTTCATATCATATTCTCTGAAAGTTTTTGCTTTGAACTAATGCATCAAACCATGGGTAAAAAGCAGAGCTCAGTGTATTCCAAATTAAAATACTAATATACCCTTTTGTATATGCAAATCAATTAAAATCACAAGTAGAGGAGGACATAATTATAAATCCATACTCCAATGCAGAAAGAGCATTAGAAGTGTTCTTTTGTAATAGATCATTTTCCTAGTTGGATTCCTATGAAGAAAGGATAGGATTATCAACTGTCCTCTAAAAACTGTTCTACAAGAGTGGCAGGGCAACTATATTCAAATGCAACAACCAAAAGAGAGAGAAAAATAGGAAGGAGAAAGTGTTTTCATGTTTCTCTTCTGATCATCTCACCACACCATCAATCATGTCTCAAATGAAAAAACAAACAAGCAAACCTCCAAAGTATGAAACTTGCCAATCTAACACCAGAGTTCTAGACTATAACACAGCTTCCTAAGATCCTGATAGCCCATAGCTGTACTTCAAAGTGGTCAAATCTGTCTCTTCATGAAGACACAGTCTAAGAAAGCCAGGACTAACTCTGGAAAAGTTCATAAGCAGACAGAGTAGAAGATATACCCTACAGACTACTAATCAAACTGGCCCCATTCGAGAGAGTTCAACCACTTCTCCAATTTGTCACCAGGGCCTCAATAGACTAATCCTTTTACATGGTATTTAGCTCCTTTTAGCTGATTTAGTGTTAATCTTTTTTTTTTCCACTTTACTAGGATTAAAAAATGACTTACCCTATCCACATACTATATAGTAACATGTTATTTTAACTATCTAGTAACAAAGAGCTTTTTCCCACATATGTAGGTATATCATATATAGTGTATATAAACTTCTGTGAGGTTTATTATGGGTATGTTTTGAAACTCTAAAATTTTTTTCAACATTGCTAACATTAAAACTCCAAGTCAGGAAATTTTACACTACCTGACTGTCAAAAGCCTATCTTAATATTAACACTTGAATTACATAATTTTTATTTTTTATGCCAAACAATAAAACAGAAACAGTTGCATGCACCTAGACTACAACCCAACAAACCAAAAACCAGTCAAACAAACACAAACAACAAAAAACATGAGATAAAAGAAAGGAAAAGAAAAATATCTTAGAGAAATGACTTTTTCCAATTCTGAAGCATGAATAATATTACATTAGAAGACTATGAGGAATAGAGAGGTTAATATAATTCATAAGCTATGATAACCAACATACCTAGAACTTATTTTTTCTAAAAGTTGAACAAACACCATACTCATAATCTCAAAACTTCTGTGAGACAGGAAACAAAGGGATAGTCAGCAATGACTTAGAAAACCATATGAGGTGCCTGGGTGGCTCAGTCGGTTAAGCGTCCTCTTCGGCTCAGGTCGTGATCTCACAGTCTGTGAGTTTGAGCCCCACGTGGGGCTCTGGGCTGACAGCTCAGAGCCTGGAGCCTGTTTCAGATTCTGTGTCTCCCTCTCTCTCTGCCCCTCCCCTATTTGTGCTCTGTCTCCCTCTATCTCTCAAGAATAAATAAACATTAAAAAATTAAAAAAAAAAAAGAAAACAAAAGTGTTCATTGCTACATAATATAACCTCATATGAATGCATCAGGACTTAATTCACAAGTGCCCACTGTTGGCAGTTGGATTATTTCAAATTTTTCACTGTGCTCCATGGCACTTTAATTCAGACTTCTAGATTGTTGTTATTTCCTTTGAACAGATTTCTAGAACTGAAATTTAGTTTGGAGAGCATAAATTTTTAAGACTTTCAGTGCTCATTTCCAAATAGCTTCATGAAAAGCTTATACATACAATAAGGATAAAATAGTTATATACAAATCTGTACACACAGGCATATGCTTTTATGTCTGTGTATTTCTGATGCAAGGAAGTATAATATTTGATGATGAGATACATAAAAATTGTAAGATGTTCCCTTCTTTTTAATTTTGTTTTCATTTTTATTTTTTTAATGTTTCAAGTTTTTATTTAAACTTTAGTTAGTTAACATGTAGTGTAATATTAATTTCAGGAGTAGAATTTAGTAACACATCACTTATATGTAATACCCAGTGTTCATCACAAGTGCTCTCCTTAATACCCATCACTCATCTAGCACATTCCCCACCCAACTCCTCTCCAGCAACCCTCAGTTTTTCTATAGTTAACAGTCTCTATTATGGTTCGCCCCTCTCTCTTTTGTTTCCCCTTTCTCCTATGTTCATCTGTTTTGTTTCTTAAATTCCACATATGGCTTAAATCATATGGTAATTGTCTTTCACTACCTGACTTACTTCGCTTAGCATAATACACCCTATGCTATCAGTTTTTAAATTCTCAATATGTATTGCAAAATGAAGCCTATCTTTAGTTTCTGGACTGCTTTATTATGGGATTCTTTTTTGATGTTTATTCGAGAGAGAGAGGGAAAGTGAGAGAGAATATGCACACATGGGGAAGGGGCAGAGACAGAGGAAGAGTGAGAGAATCACAAGCAGGCTCCATGTCTAGCATGGAGCCCTCCACGGGGTTAGATCCCCCAATCGTGAGAACACTACCTGAGCTGAAATCAAGAGTCAGACGCGTAATTGACTAGGGCACCCAGGTGCTTCTGGAATTCTTATATTAAGAAAAAGTACATGACGAGGATTATGAAATTGTCTATTTATTCCAATAAATCTTCCTCTACCGCTGCCCTCTACTTCTATCCATCATTGCAAGAGTATGCATAGTTTTCTTCTCCATTCGGGTCATGAAGTCCCTCTGTGTGCCTCAGGTAACCCATCTGTAAATTAAGGGAAGCTGGGTAGATGATTCTGAGACCCCTTCTGAGTTTGCTTATTCTGAGATTTTTAAAAATCAAAGAGCCTGTTAATTTAATTTTTCCCCATATTATGCTGCATTCTGTTTTCTGCATGATATGCAATCTTCGATTTCTACTTGAAATGTTCCTGTAAGGTGAGAATGCTAATGAAACTTTATTTTTTAGATCTAAGCCCTTAAATGATAAGAGTGTTAACTATTTTTTAAGTTACAATAATATACAATTTTGGGGTTTGCTCCTCTCTCCAACCATCACCCTATGGTTTAAGGCATTCACTATGTTAACAGTCTCTTTACCACAGTATTATTTAATAAGTTCCTTTTGGTAACTGCTGAACTAGCAGAGCATCATCAACATTTGACGCTTGAATAACACAGGACTGAACTGTCTGTGTCCACTTACAGGTGATTTTTTTTTTAATAAATACAGCATAGTACTGTAAGGATATTTTATCTTCCCTAAAAGCCTCTTAATGACATTTTTATTTTATCTAGCTTAATTTATTGTACAAATGTGGTGTATAACACATGCAACATACAAAATACATGTTAATCAACTATGTTATCAGTAGGCTTCTGGTCAACAGGAGGCTATTAGTAGTTAAGTTTTGTGGGGGAGTCAAAACTTATACATGGACTTCAACTGCCTGGGGGCTGGTGGCCCTACCCTCTGCTTTGTTCAAAATATAAGCCAGCAAATTACACACATACACACACATTTCAATAATATCCAATCCTAAATATGCCCGGGATTCTTTTAGTATCATTTACTAAAAAATTCTATGTCAATACCATACATGGGAAAGAAATGTAACTTCCACTATATTTGTAGTGAACAGAGCTACCCACAAAAGATCAAGATGGCATCTTGCGGAATGTTCCATGGATTAATATTGTTACAACTACCTTTGAGACAGTGAAAGTAAAATGAAGTATGCCTTTATTTCCTTTAACTCCTTTCTAATGGATTTCTTAAATTAAGGAAAAGTGCACTTCTTTGCATTTGGTGCTCTGCGTGCATAACCCTTAGGTATCTTATTGTATGTAACATGCTGCATGTTTCCAAAAAGTTGCACTGAATGTGGAAAGGCATTTACTGAGGAAAACTTTCCTTGATTAGAGTTCATTTTCCTAATACACGGATTTCTAAAGACAGCTCTATTTTAGTTATGTAAAGCATGTTTAAAAAAAAAGTGGCATATGCTCAATCAAACCTGAATTTAAAATTAACCTGTCACTTTAGACACTGCAATTTAAGAGGAAGGTTAGGATGAGTATTTTTTCAAAGCCTCCATGTTGGAATATAGTGGCTAACAGTCCAGTGGGGCCTTATGTGATTTCAAAGGAAAGAAGGAAAGGATTAAAGGAAAAAAAATCAAAACATAACAAAATACACCTCTTGTTTTCATTGTTAATAATTTAATAGTTCTGCAAAAAGAAAAGAAATCAAACCATAATCTGAAAATAATGTTATGCATAAAGAACAAAGGCAAATATATTTATGCATATTTTAATTTATAGCTTTATAAAAAGTTATAAAAATAGTATAAAATAGTTATAAAAATAGTTATTAAAAAAATCCCAGAAAATGTATCTTCGGGGGACTCTATCATGGACAATAAAATAGTGTCTCCCCAAAGGCATGTCTTGACTCACAATTTTCTGCAAAGCTGAGTATAATTAAATGAGTTTATAAATTTTTTTAATTGAAGAAATTATTATTTTTTCCTATATTGTACATAAACATGATAAACAAAAGCGTTACTTTCCATAAAATGCCCTTTTTTTTGCAATTACTAAAAAGGTAGGACTGTAAACTATGAAGGTAAGTAATTCCATGTTTGCCATGTTTCCATTTTTAAAACTCCAGCAGAGTTATTCTACTTATTAAGAAAAGAAAGGGTTAATGTGTTCAAGTCAGAAATTAAAAGGGTTTTGGGACACCTCGCTGGCTCAGTCAATGGAAAATGCGGCACTTGATCTCGAGGTCATGGGTTCGAGCCCCATGTTGGGTGTAGAGATTTCTTTCAAAAAATTAAAAGGGTTCCATCTCTTAGCAAACCCTCCTGTTTCTACATGCATGCACATAATGATACTAAAAAGTGACAATGGAACTTTAGAGAGCTATTGAGCTATGAATGAAAGGCCTCATAAAGAGGTAATTAACTTACTTAAACTTTTTCATATGCACTGAGAAATACATTTTCTTTTTTTTCTGGTATTATAATCAAAATCATAATATAATGAAATACTTCTGGATGTTAAGCCTGTATCTAAAGCAGGGAAGAGTTGAGAAAACCATTTAACATATATCACACAAACAGCCAAAGGTGGCATTAAACTTAGAGCTATAAGAATGCAGTTGTAGGGCGCCTGGGTGGCTCAGTAGGTTAAGCATTGGACTCTTGATTTCAGCTCAGGTCATGATATCATGGTTCATGGGATGAAGCCCTGCACACCCAGCTCTGCACTGATGGCAAGCAGCCTGCTTGGGATTCTCTCTCTCTGTCTCTCTCTCAAAATAAATTAAAAATAAACTTAAAAAAAGAAAGAAAGAAAGAAAGAAAGAAAGAAAGAAAGAAAGTGAGTGACTGCAGATGACACATATTTTATCTTAACTGTTTTAAAATGCATTCAAGTCAAGTGACCATAAACTTGAAAAAACACCGAAAAGCTTGCTATGCCAACCTGGCTATAAAATCATCACTGTGCAAATCATACGAAAATGCTTCCCATAGGCCAACAAATGGAGGCTCAATGACAATAGTTTAAAAGGTTATTCATCTGGAGGCTTATGCTCTTTGCAAAAAATGGTGCACAATTATTGAAATGCATTTTCCGCACTTGAAATAGAAGGTGGGTTATTTATCGGGAATTATGACCCAAACTTAACTGTGTACATTTCATCATTTCATGGAATATCAGAGATAGCACTGATCTCCTTCCACATGGAATAGCTCAAAATTCCTTCAACCTGTTGCCACATGCCATGTAATAAAAGAAGTAATAAAGCTACGTTATTTTAAATTAAAAAAAAAATAAGGAACATAAGTTTCTAAAAGTCGGTCTGAGACTGTAACATATTTCTTTGGTGACACTGTTATTAAACAGAATGGTGTCATAAATACGGAGGTTCTTTCAGTAAAGTGTTGTCATTAACTGTCTACCATGAGCCAAGATTTAAGCTCTCTATATTAAATCATTAAACTTTATCTGCAAAATGACCATGAACTTGTATGTTATTATTCCTGTTATTATTATGAAGATAAGTCATGTGGGACTCAGAAAGGTATATATCTAAGATCCAATAATTACTCAGAAAATGAAGAAATAAAATGATACGCCCGTTTCCCACAAGTGGATGTACTGAAATTAGGGAAGAGGAGAGGAACTTTTCCTGATACTCTGAACAAATAATCCATAGCTGAATGTTATGTAAACAGCACAAATATGCTAGGTAATGAGAAGTGAAGCTCTTAGCATGAGTGAGTGAGGGGTGAAGGAGTTAGGGGGTGATGGGAGAATGAAGAAGAGTGAGAAGTAGAGAGGAAAAGAAAAAATTGGGCAAGCTAAGCCATGGCAGACTTAATTTTTATTTAGTCTTTCCTAAGTCGGCAGCCAGAGTTCCTGTTTTCAGCGAAACTACAATTCCCCATTTGGTTTCTTTTACCAACTTTAGAAGATAACTCTTTCTAAGTCACCAGGGTATTATTTCAATTACTACTTCATCAAAAGAGTTAATATAATTTCTTACTTACTCCCAGGGCAGAGTTTACACGATGGGGGAATTTGCCCTAAAATGCCTGTGTTTTTTCCTATCATGAAGTCAATAAAGTAGAAGTTCTGTCCAAAAGCATTCATTTCCTTGAGCAATTTAAGGCTGAAGTTATCAGTCTTTTGTACATTTGTAAACATGAGATTTTTAATACCGTTGCTTAAACTTTATTTTAATAAATGAAGGAAAACATGCTATTAAATTCAAAGAATGTTTCAAATAATCAAGTCTTTAAATTAAGGAGACTCTCACAGGAGGAAGAAAATGGGAAACGCATCACTGATTGGCTTGGGAGGTAAGAGAGCTATTAATTTATTAATTTTCATGTCTTATCCAAATTGATGGATTAGAGGTTAAAAAATATTTAAAATGAAACAATGAAAGGATGCCCCTAAATGTGTCTTTAATTTGGTTCTTCACATTCAGTTTGTTCTTTTATTCACGAATTTAGCCTCCATATTTCATTTAAGGACATTAAAAAGATGAGACAAAGAGTTGATAATTTTGCATTATTTAAGTCACCTCCGCATCCAAACTCCTATATATTAGCTTATGGATTTTTTTTCACAGATTTATGGAGAAATAATGCGCATACAATACATTAGTCCATTTAAACTGTGCAATTCAATGATTTTAGTATATTTACAGAGCTGTGCCGCTATAACCACAATCTAATTGTATGTTAATCCCCCCACCAAAGAAACCCCTTACCCATTAGCAGTCACTCTCCATCCTTCCCTGCAGCCCCAGGCAACCACTAATCTACTTTAGGTCGCTAATTTTGCCTATTCTGGTCAATTTCATACATGGAATCATATAGCATGAGGCCTTTTGTGACTGACTTCTTTCACTTAGCATAATGTTTTCAAGGTTCATCGATATTGTAGCACGTATCCACTTCATTTCCTATTAATTTCGAATAATATTGTATTGTATGGATATGCCACATTTTATTTATCTGTTCACCAGTTGATGGACATCTGTGTCGTTACCTTGTTTAGGCTATTATGAATAACATTACCATGAACACTCATGTACAAGTTTTTGTGTGGACACATATTTATACAATATGTTCCTGATTGACACCTAAAAATAAAGACAACTTGCCTTCATATTTCAAAAATATTATCATGCACTATAATACTTTACCTCTGGGAAACAGCTGATACACGGAAAAGCTTCCTGAAGCCCCTCGTTTGGCATCTGGCAATAGCACACACAGCTGTATCTATGCACATGTAAAACTAAAGTGATGTAAAGAATTAACACCCTGCGTCCACTGCCTTTGGCATATCAATCTAGGTTCCAAATTGTGCATCTTAAAAACTAGAAGCTAAAACATGTCTTGAAATGTCAATTGGACTGCTTCATATTAAAAACACACACACACAACGTTTTTATAGCAACAAAATACTGTTGCATATAGGATTTACACATCAACAGAAAACACATTTGTCAGCTTCATCTTTTCCTTTCCTGACCTTTTTATCGTGTGTAGCATATTGCTTTTTAAGAGAAATAATAGTTTCAGCTCTTCTTTCTTTCTTTCTTTCTTCTTTCTTTTTCTTTCTTTCTTTCTTTCTTTCTTTCTTTTTTTATGATTCTAAATTAAATCAGTCTAGAAAAAAATAAAAGACACTTTCTTTAACCTGGAACTTTCCCCCATTTAACACGATTTTCTCCTCCTCTACCTCAAATTGTTTGCAAGCTACACAAACTGCTTCTTATCTGCAAGCTTGAGCTCATGCTGTCCTGACTGCCCAGAGGCTGTCCCCTCCCTTTGGTTCCCTTTTAAGACTTGTTCCGGTATCACTTCATCTAGGAACGTGTATCCTCTGCTTTTCCTCCCATTCCCACACTTGTCCATGGCATCTCACTGAGATTTCTTTTGCCACCTTTCCTTTGGGGCCATAATAATCTGTAGCTGAGTGTGCATGAACTAAAATAAAATGTGGTCAGAACACTAAATATGAGATCTGTTCTCTCAACAACTTTTAAGTGCACAATGTAGTATTATTAATTACAGTCACTATGTTGTATACAATATCTCTAGAATATATTCACGGTGCATAAGTGAAACTTCATGCTAAATTGTATCCATTAAATATGTGCCATTTTATACTAATTATACCTCAACAAATCTGTTAAAAAATAAATGTGGTTTATTATATGCAATTGTGCCTATCATATCTGTGTACCCACACATACAAAAGTGCACTTGATATGCTTTATTTTACCTACATGTTTATTACCTATGTTCCATGGTAGACCCTTGAGGACACGAACTGGTACTTTATTTGCCATTTAATTGCCAGCACCTACAAAGTACCTGACAAGAAGACACTCACAGAATGCCTGCTGAAAACTGAGGCTGATTACTTGGATTCTCATTAAAAATAGGTTGGAGGAGGGAAACATCAGAAGCCCTGGGCCTCAGTCTTCCAAATGCTTTACAGTTAAATCTGTAGACAGTTCCCATAGGGCATTCAAATTCCACTAGGACAGTGATTAAAAACATCCAGGAGAATGGAATTATTATCACCATGATAATGGGTTCTAGTATGTTAAACTCACTTTTATAATCTAAATTTAAAATGATTTTTCACTGAAAATAAAGTAACAGAGTAGAAAAAAAAGTTGGCCAGTGCAGTCTTAGATTACAAATGCCAGAGCATCAATCCATTTTTCTGCCCCTAAACACAGCTTGAATACCTCCAACCTGCCAGTAGCGAAGGAGGTTATAATCATGGTTCGAGGGATGGAGGCAAGACTGGATCTGGAACCTACTGGCTTACAGCCCCTAAACTAGATCGTCTTCTGTTATAACACATTGGCTGCAGGAACCAAAAACTAATTACAGCACGGCCTTCATTAATTTGGAGAATACAACCTTTAATGCCAAGCTGGCTAAAAACAAAATCAATGTGCAACTTAATTGGTAAGGCATCCTTGTGCACTAAGTTCCAAACTTGAGAAAACATTCATTCAACCAGGAAATGATTCCATAATAGCAGAAGTGCCAGCAGGCCCAGGGACTGGAGCTGAGAGCAAGGAGTGATGACTACATCAAAGGGTTGTCACCGTACTACAGAAGAATAAGGTCATTGATAGAACGATCCTTATTCAGTTTATAAAAACACTGGATTCACCTTCAGTGGGACACTGCCCTTTCAACATTTACAATTTAATTTATGTCACTGATAATAAAACTTCAGGCTGTGCATGCCAGTTGAACTAGTGGGAACAGAATAGGGTAAAAGCCATAAATATATAGCTGATTAGGGTTTCCAACTTCCCTGATTCCAAGGGAATTTTAATCTAAGGATTAAATAGCAAATCCTTCATCAAGGCAACTGTGTCTGCTCTTTTTTTTTTTTTTTCTTGGAAACTCAAAACTGAATTTTTGAGCAACTGCATTGTGTAGTGGGGCGGTGACAAAGAACGGTGCCATTAACCTCGTGAAATTATTTAACAGCCACCCAAGTTTATTTGTAAATTTATAATCCTTCTGATAGCTTTTGATTAACTAAGTAAAGAAGAGGTTCTGCAATATAGATACGTAAATTCAGGGGCCGTGTCAGGAACTGCCACAGGAGTTGGTTATCTTTACCGTCACAAAGCCAAAGCCATCTTTCCTCTCGTCTGCAAACAAAATTTATACATAAAGAAGACAGAGATACACTGAAAACAAGGGGGAAATGTGTTTGCATTGTTTTCTCTGCTGAACTACTCTGATGAAGACTTGAAGCCTGTGAATTGGGAAACCACAATCTTTCAAAAGTGGAAAGCTGCATTACAGAGTAACGGAAAGGCACGGACCAAGAGATAAGATCTGGGTTCTGCTTCTTTCTCTGAAGCTAACTGTCCTTGACCTTAAGCAAGTTCTTTAACTTCTATGAAACCTACGTTTCCTCCTTGATAAATGAAGCTAATTGTACCTGTGCCATCTACCTCTCAGTGGAATGTAGACTAGTAACAACAATGCTTTTAAACCTCTTTTTAAACTTTTCCACTTTTTAAACTGTAAGCCATAGTTTATACCCTCAAACCATATATTCAACCACAAAACACTGGCAAAAGCATAATATGCATCCACAAAGCAAATTATTTTAATAAGATGCACTATTGAAATCCTCTTCATGTTCACAGAGATACGCTGTAAAGAAGCCTGGGTTTTCTTCATGATGTGGTCCTCCTACGGTTATGCCCTTCTCTCTTAGTCCGACAGCCCCTCTCTTGCAGGGGCTCATCCCTGAGTAGCCCACTCTCCCTCACCCCTATCCTGCGCTCCCCAGTACCTAGGGCCTGCAGTCTTTTAGGATCTCTGGGGTCTCTTACTCCCCACTCTCTAAAGCTATTGCTGAGATGCTTGTACCCACCACCCAAATGCCACTCCTGCCTTCCATATCCACTTCCCATATAAACTTGCTTAAGTCCAGTTCCCTGAAGACTAGGTTGTTGTGTACAGGACCGAACGCAGTGATCTAATCTGACGTTCAATCCATACTAATAATACTAACATAACAAGGTTAAAAGAGTTAATCTCCTCAGGAGCTTAAATAGTTCAACTTCACTTATGCCTTTTAAATAAAATTCCTTTATGGGATGGGGGGGGTCGGAATTTTAGTAGTTGGGTGGTTGAGGTTATATTTTACATATGTGTTTTAATCAATAAAACTTCCATCTATACATCATATAGGACAAATAGGTATTTAATTCACAAGTAGCCTTGGTTTTATGTTTGTGTACATATACTTTCAAAGTATAAGCAAAAGAGGGTTACCTGGGTGGCTCAGTTGCTTAAGCCACCAGCTCTTGGATTCAGCTCACATCGTGATCTCATGGTTTGTGAGTTCAAGCCTTGCGTCTGGCTCTACTCTGGCAGTGTGAGGCCTGCTTTGCATTCTCTCTCTGTCTTTCTCTTTCCTCTCTCTCTCTCTTCCTCTCTCTCTGCCCCCCCACCCTCAAAATAAACAAACAAAACTTAAAGCGTAAGTAAAAGAAAATATTTTTCAGTCTTTACATGCAAATTAATGAAATTCCATTTAGGAAATTCTTTTTGAAAGATGTAATAGAATAATTTTCGGCCTAACTTAAAAACAATTAAATTGGCATAAGTTTATCTAATCTCAAATAATTTGATTTTATAGATAAGAGAGCTGCTGCAACTAAGTATGTACTAGCTGTAAAAACTCCACCGTATAAATTCATATAGAATTCAATTCACTTGCCATATCTATTTCCTCCTAAAAACTAAGCTTTGACTTCTTTAAATTCTAAACAAGTAATTGCAGACTGCTCATCCATTATATCCAAGCACTCTCTCCCTGTACAGGATCCACCATGGTAATAGTTCTTTCATCAAAGCCTAATGGTTTGTTTCAAATAATCAAAGTAGTGTTTATATCACTGTCCTCAGGTGCAACCATTTTGTTTCCCGGAGAGCAGTATGGTACATGCTAATGTCACAAGTGATAAATCAAAGTAAGTACATTTGTTTTCCTACCTTAACCAGTCTATTCAGTGCCACTAACAGAAATACATGTTGGCATTTGCACTTATGTACTTTCTATTTGAGAGCGTCTAGTAATAAAGATTACCAAGAAAAAATACATATGTAAAACAGATGGCTATATGCAAGTCTTAGTTGTGTGAGAAATTTCAGTGTTAGATGGCAGTTGTTGAGAATTAAATTGTAAGCTTTACCCAGGGAGGGGGTAGAAATAATGGAGGATCTCTGCTCTAAACGATAGCTATGACTTCTAAACTTAGAGGGAATCAAAACAGCTTGCTCACCTAAAATCACCATATATTTTAGGTGGATATATTTATTTACATTTTCAGTACATAAATGCAGAAAAGAAACAATAAGGCTCATTTACAACACTCACAGATTCAGAAGAGGTCTGAGAAATCAAGATAAATTATATCTTAATTAGGTATTCTATATTTCTATGTATTTCTATATTCCAAAATTCCTAAGGCAGTCAGTGGAAGACAGAGTAAATTTAGAGTAAGTTAGAATGAAGAACTTGGTTACTATTGTCCTGGTCATTTTCAGCTTGAATTTGCAATGACATTCAGAACTTTTGTTATTTAGGCCAACAGAGACTGGGAAAGTCACAAACGTAGTGTTTTCTGTATGAAAGAGGAATGGAACCTGCCTGGATATTGATCATTTCCAGTTTCCAGTTCACGTAGTAGCATTTTCAGCAGCACTGGAAAAACGAAGGCAAAGAGACACAGCTGAAATCTGCCTACTCACCTACTTAAGCATATATAAATGAGGAAGAAACAAAGGGAAATTGACAACTGGAAAATAAACTGAGATGAATTAAAGACCCACTATGTTCAACGGACCAGTCTAATATCCTTCGAGAGTCAGTATTCCCTTTCACATTCATCTTTGCTCAAGAAAGTAAATGAGAGCAAAACCACAGGGTCTGTGACTCCTAAAGGGAAAAAGAAACAGACCACGGAAACAGCCTGCAAAGTCTATCATATGCCTAATAAAAAATGAAGAGCTGCAAACTCCATCTTATTTACCTTTGGGTTTTGGAACCATAACATAAAATATATCCTTAGCAATAACACCTCACTCTGTTTTTCTCTACCCTAAGTGATGGCTTCTTCACAATCAAAATTCAGTCAATAGCCTAAGACTGATAGGACTTATCTCTAGATGTCAGCATGGTTCCAAAGGAACAAACTGACAAAGCAAAGGCGATAAGTTAGGGAATAAAATCCATTTAAATGGTAGGACGCCTGATTATGGTCCCAGAAATGTATATAGATCAAACAGTGCTGAAGAAGAAGCTTAAGTACAAATGATAAAATGACTGAATAAAGTTAAAACCTTTTCACCACCACATGAAGTGCTGCTAGGGCAAATGAAGAGGCATGTATCATGTTCATCAAAGCCAGAGTTTCAAAATTTTGATCAGCATTTCCTCAGTAACCCTTAATGTAATTAGAGTCCTAAATATTTTAAAGATGGAATTGCTAGCTTTGTTTGTGTCAAAACAGGATATTTAAAATGTTTAGTACCTACTTAGTTTAGTTAAATAGCATATATAAAAATAAACAGAGCAACTGACAAATACAAGTTAATATTGTAAAAAATATAATAATGCAAGAACTAGAAAATCTTCTAGTAATTTATTCCAGGATTGATGTTTTTATCTCTTATAGACATTTGTATATAAATGCATGTTTTCTTTCATTAAACCATTCTCCCCCCCAGGACCAATTCTAACACAATTTGTTATATACACCGGTTTTTTCCCCCCATATTAATATATATATATATATATATATATATATATATATATATATACACACATGTATATATGTATATATATATACATATATATATCCACCAGAGAGTGACTTTTCTGATTCTTTGAAAGACCCCCTTCAAATGAAAGGCTTAATAATCTATCACCAAATCATGATTAATTTTCTACCACCAAGCTACACACTGGGATTACTCCCAAATGTTCACTTTAATTTAAGTACTTTCTGATTCATGAACCAGAGGATAACATACAGCTATAAAAGGTAATCCAATCCTAACATGGCCTTAACCCCTATAATCTGCACTTCAATAGCAGGGAAACTGTATAGTTTTGAAACTGTAATCAAGAAATTTTTTTTGCAAACACACACTGGAGCTGTCCTTTGCTCCCATCTCTTATTAGATTACAATAAAACGACCATGCTCTCTTTATGGTGGGAACAGAGCGACCCTGGGGTGATTTATAATCTTGTGAAACCCTGTCCACACTGCTGACCAGACTTTTTTTGAGGTCACTATCTGTTTCTTCAACTGATGTCTTCCTGCTGTGACAACACTGCTGGAGAGCTGTCAGCACACAAGAATTTCTCAAGCTACGTATTGTCTTTGAACGCATTTCTTGTGTTATTTCTATTGAGAAGCATTTGCGTGCTCGGTGTTTAGACAGTAAAGAATCTTTCTGAGGTTTTCTCATTAGTCTAAATCCTGACAAAAAGAAGACAACTAAATAGGAATAAATGAAGTGGATCTCTTATTGACAAAGAGAATATTTATTTCTTCCAAATGTATAACATCGCTATTGAAGACAAACAATAAGGCAACAATTCGTCTTTTAAATGAGAGTATTGCTCTCCCGATTGTAAACGACTTTGACTCCAACATGTTAGATATTGTGAAAAGTAAGCATTAGCTGAAATGCCTGGGGATTACATAAACAGAAAAAATACGTAAGCTTTGCTATTTTTCTTTAATGTGGGAAGTAGGGGCAAAAGTTAAACTGAGAAAATGTTTTAATCGTAACGTGTGATAAAATCAGTTGCAAGCTCCACTCTTGTCAAAAAACTGCTGTAGATGAGCAAAGCCTATGCTCAGTTTGGCCAAATAGCCAATGAGCTTTAAAAATCAAGTAGATACTAGCTAGATTTAAAACTCGCTAAATTGAATGCTATGATGGAAGAGGAACTTGTTCAAATGATAATCTGGGTCAATTTAGCTTCTCAAAATAAGACATTTCCCACTAACTGAAATATAAAAAAATGTTACAGGAGGCCTGGCATCCAGCCTGGCAGGTTCAACTGAATCAGCTTCTTCTTCTGTTTTGTTTACTCTATTTTCATCGTTTGATGAAGTTAAATAGGAAAGTGGGAGAGCGAACATGGGATTGCTTCGTTTTCATACTTAAACATCTCATATTGATTATAAAAAGAGAACAAACGTTTCTTAATTTTTCTTTTTCCTTCTTTTTTTCCAGGGATGACAATTAAGAAAAAAAAGATGAGTCCTTTTTTTTTTTTTTTTGAGAAAAATGAACCCCGTAGAGCTTCAGAAAGTTGTCCTCCCTTTAGAATGTTCCTCCCTTAGATATATTTGAGGAGAAAGTTTTGAAGTCTAGAAGGAAAGAAAATATTTTGTAGGGAAGAGCTAAAACTGATATAAAAGAATCCCAGGGCCTGGATTCATTTGTCCCCCTTGGGCCAGAAAGAAAGAGGAGAATCAGCCACAGAGCACCTGCAGAAAGGGCCCTGAGTCCACTCACGTAAGAGTCCTGTGGTCTGCTCCCTGGGGAGGACTTTTTCTCAAACCTAGAGCTGTGTGACTTTGAGAGGCACAGAAAGACCTTGCACTTGCACGCGTTTTACTTTCTCTATGTTTAGAGGACAAAAACCCAAGGTCTGCCTTCTAAATAGGAGAAGAAAATTAATGTAAGAGCTGATTTTAGTTGAAAGCGTCCGTAAACCTAATTTGCACATACCATCACTTGCAGTATAAGTGGGACAGTGGAATACAGCACTGTTGATAAACTAAAACTATGAGATACAAAAATATCATGTCACACTATGATTTTTTTTTTTTTTACATTAGCCAAATTTCCAAGGGGGGTGATGGTGTTTGAATTCAACTGTATCTGAACTTGTATGAACATTGCAACCCAGAGCCCACAACAGCCCTGGGACTTGGCAATAGGGCTTGAGGGTATTATAAGCCTTTGAGCCTTTGCGATTTATGACTATTTAGTCATCTAAACTTTTGTAACTTAGAGCAGTAGGAGACTCCATCTGAAAACCTTTGATAGCATCTTGTAATTTTAGCTAAATTAAAGCTTTCAGAAGCTAAAATAAGGACATATTTTAATAGTAATTATATTTGATACAACAAATTATGATCCCTATTCTTGTCAAAGAATTGCCACTGATAAGGAAAACTTACGTTAATTACCCCAAATAACACATAATAGTTTTTAGAAGTTCATTTATTTATTTTGAGAGAGAAGGAGAGAGCAGGGGAGGGGCAGAAAGAGAGGGAGAGAGAATCCTGAGCAGGCTCTGCTGTCAGCACTGAGCCCTGTGCAAGGCTCGATCTCACAATGTGAGATCATGACCCGAGCCGAAATCAGGAGTCTGGACGCTCAACCAACTGAGCCACCAGGCACTTCACACATGAAATGTTAAAATCAAGTAGATCCTAGCTAGAGTTAGAACTAACTGTACCTCTTCATTTTATTTCATCATCATGAGCTATTTTGAAACGATGAGCAAATGTTTAACTTTATGAAAGTATGGAGACACTGGTAGTCATAACAAATAAGTTAAGTGTTCCTTTGTTTCGTGAAGTAATCCACCATTTACCTTCTCCAAGGACTCTTTTAAAAAAATGGACAGAAAAAAATCAATTAAAATAGTGAAATGCCCCTTAGGATAAAGTTAGTTCAGCAGGCAGTGCACTTCTCAATAATCTCTTTATCTTGTGCTGAAGTAATACACATTTGTGCCATGTTTTTAAGTACTATATTTTTCATAATGAGGCTGTTTAAAACTGAGCACTGGAAAGAGAACGGGTGCTGATACAGCAAGTGTTATGATATAAAACTGGGGTTATGTGCGAAGCACACACCAGAAATGGAAAACGTGATTAGAGGCAAAATGGATGATGCAAGGTTCTCATATAACAAGCCAGTGAAGTAAACCAGCCTGAAAGACCCTGAATATCCACCTAATCTCCACTATCTAGAGCTATTGTGCCCAAGAGCACCTCTAAAAATACTATAATGGGACATCATTTCTGGAATCGCTACCTATATAACAGAAAGTAGTCCCAAGAATGAAGTCAGAACTTGAAGAATTCAGCAAATAATTCCGCACACTTTTTTACATGTCTCTTACCTCACTACACCTCCTGCTAGCCTGCCTTTGACCCATTCTCTCCTTTTATAAAGGGTGTAGCCGTCTTAACAGTTCAATGACCCAGGATTTTTGGAAGCACTATTAAAACTGGTTTTGTTTTTCCCCCTTCAAAAGTAGTGACTATCACAATACTGGGGATCATACTCATTTGAGATCACAGAAGTAATGCACACATGCTTTTTTATCTGAGAATCAGAGAAGCGGCATCATTTTTGGAAGCTAAATAGATACTGAATATTTGTCAGCATTCTGCAAATCCCGTGATCGTGTTTTCACCTCTGCTGCTTCTATTTCTCCCTTTGCCCGCCTCTTCCTTCTCTCGGTGATCGTCCATGCTGGATGGAGGAATGTAATGTTGAGGATGTGCCCAGAATCTTGCTGGTCAGGCAAAGCACAAGGAGATAGAAAAGGCAGGCCCACCAAAATTGTTCCTATTTTGCCTCAATTCCCTACCAAAAGTCACTATTCTTTTAACATAGAGGCTGCTGAGGACCATGGCAAACGCCTTGGGAATGCTGGCTCATACGGTCACCGTAAGGCCAAAACAGACCAAAGGCAGCTAGTTGACCACAGTACCTACCAGCCTATTTGAAAACAAAGTGGCCTGTACTTTTCGTGAATGAGTGGCCGAGAGCTTGCCAAGGCAAATAAAGACCTTTTTTTACTGAGATGTATAGAAATACAAGGAATGGAGCAAAAAACTTGAAGTAAACTTAAAAAAAAAAAAGGTGTCTTAAGAAGTCTGAATTAGAATGAGATTTTAATCAACTTTGTAACCACTGGCATTCGTGAGAAACTCTATAGCCCTTATTAAAATGAAAATAAAAAACAAGGGTAAGAACTCTGCTCTCCTGGCCTGCCTCCAAGTAAGGTAATTTTGTTTTGTCTACTCAAATTATCCCTGAGGTAATAATTATCTCATACTTTTTTTAAAACTGCTCATCCCGAAGCTACAGGCTAGAACCTCTACGTATTGGTGATCGAAGCTGCCCTGTGGCCCCAGGACTGTATGTCCTGCCTGCCCTGGATGGTCCTACTTCACCTGTTGTCCCAACACAATTATTAATACTGCCTCTGTTCATATTCAAGACTGTTCCAGTTTGGCTAATTAATTTCATGGTTGCCCCACCTATGCCACCCTGGAAAGGATGGAAAGGATGATGAAAGTCGAATTCTAGCAAAGAAACTAACACAATAAAGAAGTGTACATTAAAGCATAATGGGCTGGCTTTCTAATATCTACTAGAAATGTTCTACTATTAAAATCACTTAGACCTGGACATTCTTTATCGCATTTAGGATATTTATATCTCTTCCCACAGAACTAAATGGGTAGTAATCACTGCAGTCTATTTACTAAAATGAGAAATTAAAACATTTCTATAAAACTCCAAATAAGGACAGAATCCTTGAAAACAAGAGTTTTTCTTGTGTATTCAGCCTAAGGTATTGGTAATGGTTGTACCTCGTCTTGGTCAGGTATTGCCTAATAATAAATATATCCAAAATACTCCAAATCATACATTTTCTTCCTTCTACCATATAGAAAAATAATGTACCATTATAGAAAATTCCTGATACCGGAGAATTTCTCTTCAGAAAGAAAGCTTCATTTGGTGGGAACCATAGTTTGAAAAGCTATTTTTAAAAAACAAAGTTCAAACATTAACAAAATATTAATACTTGATAGTTATTGAGTAAATAAGTCACTGTGCTAAGTGCTGAATGTGCCGGATTTTATTTTAATACAAGTAATATTATCCCACTTTTAGAGATGAATATACTCATAGACTTTAAAGAACTCCCGTAAGAGCAGGGGCACCTGGGTGGCTCACTTGGTTAAGGGTCTGACTTTGGCTCAGGTCATGACCTCGTGGTTTGCCAGTTCAAGCCCTGCACTGGGCTCTCTGTTGTCAGCACAGCTTTGGCTCTTCCATCCCCCTCTCTGCCCCTTCCCACTGGCGCTCTCCCTCTCTCAAAAAAAAAAAAAAAAAAAAATTAAGAAACATTAAAAAAACTAAGAAACTGATTTTTATCTATAGTCTGGCATGCTCTTATACCTTGGAATTGCAGATAAATTTTTAAGCTTTCCTTACTTTTTATAATGAAAAGCCTATTGCACTACCTCTGACCCACATTTCTCTCCTTTACAAGACTGGAAATCAAAGCCGGAGGAAATGCAAAGAGAAATAAACTTTCTTAAAATGACTTTCAGCTCTTCTCATCCCCTTTAAGGCTTGACTCATGTCAGTTGTCCAATGAGGACTACTCTGACTACATTTAAAATTTCAGCTGTCCCACTATCCACACTCTAAACTTCCCTCACCCTGACCTCCTTTTTATGGTATGTATTATTTTAAAACTATGTAATTTGCTTATTTATTATGCTTATTATTTATTGTCTATCTCTTCACCCCCGACCATGACCACTAGAATATAAGCTCTGTGAAGGCAGGGATTTTTGTCTATTGTATTCACTGGTAGATTCAAAGCACCTAGAAGAATGCTGGTCCCACATTAAGTGCATAATAAATATGCGTTGAATAAATACATGAAAGATAATTTTTTTATCAATTCATGCACAAACACACATACACACACGTATTATTTATTGCTCTTAGTTTGAACAACAAAGGGAGACTAATAATAATTGTGAAATAAGAAAACATTAAGAATCAAGTGAATATGCACCATTGTCCAGTGGCAAACTTAAGGTAATATTTCCTAAATATTTTCCTTCATTTGGAATTTATTTTAACTGAAATCTCTATGCATTGAATAACTTGACAAATAAGATAATATATAAAAACTTATTTATTGAACACTTTTTCGTAGACCTCCTATGAAACAGCTATTGGATTTCACCAGTTTCAGTAGTTAAGATATACTATATTTATGCACATTCAGGGAAGGGATTATTTATTAATTAATTCATTCATTTATTCATTTATTCATTTGTATAAAGTAGCAACTCTAAAATATGTGTTTTTTTAACATTCTGTTGGAAGTTAGGGGCACCTGGGTGGCTCATTCGGTTAGCCTTGGACTTTGCTCAGGTCATGTGCTGACAGCACGGAGCTTGCTTCGGATCCTCTGTCTCCCTCTCTCTCTACCCTTCCCCCGCTCATGCACACTTACTCTCTCCTCTCTCAAAAATAAATAGACATTAAAAAAAAATTCTGTTGAAGTTAAGTAGTGGGACGGGAGTCAAACAGCTGGGCTGGAAATTTGGGTAATTACTACTCTCAGTTATCATTGCTCTCTCCCAAGTAGGTATAAAGTCAACATTGGTAAACCCAAACAACAACAAAAGTTAAGACTGCTTATATTCTTCCTCCAATCAAATCAATAGTGACCTTATTAGAGAAAAAGAATGGTGGCAGGCGAGACAGACACGCCAATATGAAAGGTCTATCAGAGACGTGACTACCTACAAAAAGGTAGAGCTTAAACTTCAAAATCTTGAGAATATTGCATTGAATTATTAGTAAAAAAGATGAAAAAATATAAACTCAAAAACTAAATACAAACTGGTAAACTCTTATTCTGAGTGGAATCATTTTTGTTAATAGGGAGTTGAGAGATATTTTGAAGTTTGCAAATATAATTGCATAGTTGTGTGTGTGTGTATATATATATACATATGTACATATGTATATATATATGGTGGAGTATTGAAGGGTCACCTTATTTGAAGAATATTAGCAAAAAAAGTTCAGTGAGAACAATGAATTATTCCTTAATAGATGTCACAGTAGTAGTTCTCTAGGTTGTTTTTTATTGTAATTATGTTCTCTTATTTAACAAAGACATTTTTTGTATATACAAAAAGTCACCAATTTAGTGAAGGAAAGAGTCTTTCTCTTAAGTAGACTCTAAGAATTAGATTGGGTACCTAAGTTAGATAAATAGAATTATCAATAAAATGAGGATATAGGGAAACCAAATTCTGGTATCAACCCCTTGAAAGAATCATGTCTCCCAAACCAAGGTGCATCACTGTTTATAAGCTATCTGGTATGAGAATGTTGAGTTAAAAAGTAATTTTGGGGGCGCCTGGGTGGCGCAGTCGGTTAAGCGTCCGACTTCAGCTCAGGTCACTATCTCGCGGTCCGTGAGTTCGATCCCCGCGTCGGGCTCTGGGCTGATGGCTCAGAGCCTGGAGCCTGCTTCCGATTCCGTGTCTCCCTCTCTCTGCCCCTCCCCCGTTCATGCTCTGTCTCTCTCTGTCTCAAAAATAAATAAACGTTAAAAAAAAATTTTTTTTTAAAAGTAATTTTGAAGCAATTTTAGTTTATGTTGAGATTGATTTACATTAGATCAATCTCTTACTCTTTAAGTGGTATCATGATATTCATTTGCTGTCCCTAATTGTTAGTGTTGATTTTTTTTTAATTTGTTTTTCTTAATGTTTGTATTTATTTTTGAGACAGAGAGAGACAGAGCATGAGCAGGGGAGGGGCAGAGAGAGAGGGCGACACAGAATCCGAAGCAGGCTCCAGGCTCTGAGCCATCAGCACAGAGCCCGATGCGGGGCTCAAATTCACGGACTGTGAGATCATGACCTGAGCCGAAGTCGGACGGTCAACCGACTGAGCCACCCAGGCGCCCCAGTGTTGATTTTAAAGTACAATCCTGAACACTTGTCTTACCTTCTAGCATTGGAATAAATCACCTTGGGTCAGCCCATAAATTCACTCTGCAAGCTGAATCTGCTGCTGCCTTCCGTGGAGTTTGTGGTCTGCAGCAGCAGCTTTCCTACAGAAAGGTCAGCAGAGAGTTTAAGGTGAACTCTGTTAACAGAGCTTTCATTTTTAATCAATGGTATTTTTCGAATTCCGGTACAGAATGTTCTCCTCTTTTGACACTAGTTATTATCACAAGTATAGAATCAAACACAATAAAGGTATTTCTTAGAGTCCTAATCATGACTCAGCAGCATAGAAAGACCTGCTCTCTGCAAATCTCTATCTTTGACTTCCATTTAACTTTGAATAATTCATAATGGAAAAATAATATTTGACCTCTGGAATTTGAGAATATTTTTTTCTTTTAAAAGTTGATAAGTGGTTTTGAAAAAGTTATTTGAAGCCAGGAGACATAAAAGCAGTGTTTTTAATGTCATAGAAAAACTATTAAAATGTTGTCAATTCATAAAGGAATTACCAAATCTCTCGGAAAATCCCATTCATTATTTTATGGCTACAGTCCACACCTCCTAAATCTCATCTCAAAATTTCTTCCAAAGTTCACACCCAAACTCTGATTCCTTTCCTGATTTTGCCCTTGAATCCCAGATACATGCTTTTGACATCAGCTGGATAATACTAAGGAACTAGAACTCAAAGCCTTCAAAATGGAATTATTTACATTCACCAAAAACTTCTCTTCTTCATGGTCTTATGACTCACAATACTGTTTGCTCATCAAATACTAGAGAGTTCATCTTAACTCACTTCTCTTTCCTCAAACATCTCATTAAGTATATGTTAATTTAATTTCTCTTTTATCTTTTTTCTTCCCTCAATTTTCATGACTGCTCCCTTAAGCTAAAGCCTCGGTTATTTCAAACTGGATTACTGTAATAGTCTCTAGCTTAACATTTTCTAGTTCACCCTTCTAAGGGTCAGAGTGTTCTCTATCCAAAACACAACTCTAATCATATCATTTCTCCAAGTAAGAATCTTTCAACAGAAATACATCTTCCACTGATTTTTCATCATTACCATAATGTTCAAATTCCTTAGTCGTTTCACATAAGAACCCTCCTGAGCTTGCCAGTGTCTATATTTGCAACCCAATCTCCCACCCCTGGTTAACAAGTATATCCCGATCTCCAGCCAGACCAATCTACAATCTTTGGAAATGATATTAGTGTCTTTTCAAAAAATTGTCACTCTGAGGTGCCTGGCTAGCTCAGTGGGTTGAACATCCGACTCTTGATTTTGACTCAGGTCATGATCCCAGGGTCATGGAATCGAGCCCCACAGCAGACTACACACTGAGCACGGAGCCATCTGAAGATTCTCTCTCTCTCTCTCTCCCCCTACCCCTCTCTCCTACTTAGGCTCTTTCTCTCTAAAATAAAAAATAGGGGCGCCTGGGTGGCTCAGTCAGTTGGGTGGCCGATTTCGGCTCAGGTCATGATCTCACAGTTCGTGAGTTCAAGCCCCGCGTCGGGCTCTGTGCTGACAGCTCAGAGCCTGGAGCCTGTTTCAGATTCTGTGTCTCCCTCTCTCTGACCCTCCCCCATTCATGCTCTGTCTCTCTCTGTCTCAAAAGTAAATAAACGTTAAAAAAAATTAAAAAAAAATAAAGCAAACTAAAATAAAATAATAAAATAACTGAATAAATAAATAAATAAATGTCATTCTAGGCATTTGCACATTTGTGTCTCATTTTGTTTTAATTTCAGAAGCCTTAATTAAATTCACTAATATAGATGTATCCTTTGCTCATACTACAAAATTAGAATAAAGAATAGTGAAAGATGCGAAATGAACGAAAGGAACAGAAAGGGATAAAGTGAAAAGAGAGCAAGCCAATAAAATATGTAAAAAGAACACAGTAAAGTTCTAAAGGCCATACCAATATCTGAGCAGATAAATTTGATTCTAATTTTCATCATGTTCATGTCTTTATGCTTGGATTTCAAGAGAGGTGTGATTTATAGACTTGAAGGAAGAGTTTATCACTTTTCTTTCTGTCTTAAAAAAGATAAAGAGCATGTGTAAAATTAAGGGAGGACACGCAAAAAAAATCTTAGCCTATATCTAGAGTATGAAGGCACAGTTGCTCTGTTGGTCCAAGGAAATATTTTACGGTGTGTTTTAAAAGCCTACAAGGGCAATCTTCATAGGGAGAGCCTTCATTTTCCAGAGAGCCATGATGTTTTCTGAAACCTAAAATGTGTGGATGTTATGAAGTCACAAGATTTTAACCAGAAAAAGTTTGTAAACGTTAAACCTTTTTGTTTACTTCTTTATTGTCTTCCAAATCTGCCTTGTATATACTTCTCTATTTTCCTCACAGGTTGCTAACAGCAGTAATGTAATATTTTAGTATTTATCTGTATGGTGCAGCAACTCAAAATAGAACATTAAAAACATAATTCTATCTGTTTTCTAACGAGGAAGCAATTTCTTCTTGAATTTTATCTCTAGAAACACCCAAAAGTTTAAGCTGTTGGTCAGTGACAGGATATGCCCATTTTTCTCAATCCACTGGAAGGATACTTGAATCGAAGTACTTGTCACCATGAATAAGCTGTGAGATGTTGGTGAACATTAAATTTAGTTACAGCTGCCAGCCTAGAGTCTGCTCTGGACGGTGGTTGTCTCACGTAAGCAAACACATCTGTTTGTGACATTGGAGACAACCAAGTATTATTAGTGAGTGGGACTGGACTCTCTAGTAATGGGAAAACCTTTCTATAGTTTTCTAAGGTCACTGTACAACTGCCACCAGGAAGCTGGACACCATGGTCTTTCTACTGACTAACTGTAAGTGCTAATTCTTGACTTCTCTTTCCCAAGTACGACCCGGAATACAGGGAAAAAGGAAAATGGTACAGGACAGTTAATGAATTCCTACTAAACCTCTATGCAGTTTATGAATTCTAGGACATTTAACTTTCATTTTCAGTCTCCTTTCCTTAAAAATTTTTTTTTAAGTTTATTTATTTTTGAGACAGGGAGAGACAGAGCATGAACGGGGGAGGGTCAGAGAGAGGGAGAACACAGAATCTGAAACAGGCTCCAGGCTCTGAGCTGTCAGCACAGAGCCCGACATGGGGCTCGAACTCACAAACCGCAAGATCATGACCTGAGCCGAAGTCGGCCACTTAACCGACTGAGCCATCCAGGCGCCCCCGGTCTCCTTTCCTTAAATCCTCATCTTGCTGGGTAGGTGTTACGCTCCCTTACAACTGAGAAAACTGAAGCTCAAATGGGTTTTTGCACCTCTCCTTAGGGTAGGAGTGCAGCGTAGGATAAGAGACCAACTCCGTTTAATACTTACTTATTAGTATTGGGTGATTTATTTAACTTCTCTGTAACTCAGTGCCCTCCCTGGAAAATGGAAATAGGGCTGTTGTGGGGATTACATGAAATAAGGAATGTACTAGGTTAGTGTCTGGAGTAAGTGCACAAAAAACAGGATTAACAACAGAAGAGGAATAACCATCCCGTGGTGCAAAGGCAGATTTTGTAGAAGACGCTGACAGCGGAGTCAAGTGAGAAACGGAGGAAGAGCATGAATTCCAAGGAGACTTGGAAAAAGGATGATAAAGAATTATAAGGAATTGTTAGTGGAGAAAGACCAAAAAAAAAAAAAAAAAAATACAGGAGATACTTTACATATACTCACCTACTATTCAAAGTCAAATTTTTAAATATTTCTCTTAGAATTTACTCAGCAAAGTTGATAATGGGCTGAAAAATGATTTCCCAGTCAAAAGCTATCTAACTGTTCTGACTTGTTGAAGACTTGTGGGTGTCCTGTTAGAACACTGGCTAACAAGATGAATATTGAAGTGGGGACATAACCCATTTAAAGGGATTCTTAATTTCCAATAACATTTCACAGCTTGTGGACTAGAAGTACCTCTACCATTCCAATATCAAAACTACTACATTATGAAAATTGTGTATGGCTCCTTATTTACTGTCCTACATTACCTGAAAGTGATTTGAAGTACAGCCATGATGCTTCTGGGACTCTATTCGATTTTGAAAAACAACAGCACTCTAAATTCTGAATCTGCGACACTACAATGAAATTTACATTTCTTCAAGAAACTTTTATTTATTAGACACAAACAAGTGAAGATAAAATTCAGTTTGAATATACTATATACCAAGACCTGACTGCAGTGCCCTTGGATGAGACAGCATAATGAACCAAAGAAAAAGTGCATGGACCATGCATTGTGTTAGGATTTCATAGAAAGATATATGTATTGTGAAGGTTACGGGCAACTTTGCGCCTTGCTTAAACCTGGTACCATTTATTGCTTAAAAACATTTAAATGAGCATACTATTTGTGCAAAAGTACCACTGTTGCCCTAGGGAAGCCATAAATGCAAAGGCTCAAACTTCTTAGCAGAAAAAGGACAGAACGAGATCTTTAAGGTCAGGAGTCTCTAGAGGAAGTGAAAATGGCACTGCTTCCTTTCAGGGGATCCTAGTCTTTTCACAGAAGTGTCCCTCACCTGAATCCTGGCACTAAAAGTTACAAAGGAGGAAGTAAAGGTTTGAGACTCCCAAGAGCATAAACAAATAGAATTTAAAACTGCATGATTCTGGTGTGTTTAAAATTACCATCTTAAAGCAGAACTACTGAGGTTTTCCATGAATTTACTTCTTTCACATAATATTGTTAGTTTCATATGACATAAGGTGTGACTAAGTAGTTCAAATCATCCTGGACCGGCCACCCAGGCAGGGATAAAAGGGTGGCAAAGCAAAGGCACCATCATCAGTCTACTGATGAACTCAATTCTGAATTCACACAAATCGTTAAAAACCTCAAGGCCCAAGCCACTTTTTCAACACACAGTTGATGTAATTCAGCAAACAACCACTAAAAACACAGGAATCATTGCTAAAACTTATATGTAAACACTACACCTTCTCTCTTGAATTAGTGTTAAATGATATACCTCTTTGTCTTGATTTATTTAATATATTAACACGCAAGACTTTGATGAAACACTATATATTAACAGAAAAATTCTATATATTTAGTGCTACCACAGTTAACTCCTTACCTTAACTGTAGATATCCTAGAACAAGAGTTCCATCACTTTCCACACATAATAATTACCTGGTAAAGAAACATTATTTCCCACACTTGATTAAAGTGAATAAACAAAAATGAGCACAGTGACACACGTACCCTACCTACCAAAGGAACTTGCACATCACAGAAATGTGCCAATCTGATAAACAACAAGTTCTTCATATGGAGTATGAGGATGCCAAAATATCAAAGTACCTTTTCTGCTGCGGGAAAAAAAAAAATTAAAGATCTAAGGATCAAAAAGAATAGCAAACTATCTGGACGGAAGAAGGCATACAGGTGGGTAATTGAGATGGGATGATGAGGCTTATTTCAAAAAACATATGAAGGAAAACAGACCCAACCCCAAACTTTCCATGGCTACTTTCCAGTTTAAAAACCAGGAAGCGATTGGTACAAACTCTGCCGAGAGTAGGCTTTTGTACTACACAACTAAGGTTTAAATCCCAACTCTATGCCCAGATGAATAGATTTTGAGCTTCTAAAAATAGCCTATTTGTAACTACTAGAAATGATAACCTTTGAGTAATAGGTGTGGCTTACTCTAATAATAGTACTCAGTGGAACTATAAAACAGGCACAGAGGGTGAATTAGAATCTGTCAGGAAAGGACTGGAATTACAATAGATGATAGCCCAATTATTCTTATATATTTCTTACTCCCCACCAATAACCATTGATCTGAAGGCATGAATTAGTTTAATAAATTAATACTGTAATTGTTCTCAATTTTATCTTATCGGTAAAATTTGACCGTACTGTATGGTTTGTTTTGTGGTAAGGTTCCCTTTGATGATAATGAACTCAAAATTTAAAAAATACATCGTAACAAGATTGAAGAAATAAAAAAGGCGTAAGAGAATATACTGTTTTACTTGGAAGGGTATACAATAGGCTTCTATCTCTTAAAGAGATGATGAAAATTAATCCACAGTGTTAATGGATATAAAACTTAATGTCACTTCTGCATTTCTCATGAAGAAATAAATTACAACTGGCTTGCTCTACACCGTCAGTGTAACAATGATTCTAAAAATCTCAGAACTATAAACAATATTAAAGTTTTCCCATAAAATTACTAAATTGCTACAGACACAGAGCACACACATACATCTTGAATATTTTCAAGAAATGAATATTATGACTATTTTTTCCAAACAATTTATAATTGTCAACCTATAGTCTATATTAGAGTCACAGGTTAACTGTTATTTGAATAGAAAAACATAACATAGAAAATAAAGTTCTAAAATTGAATTGCCTCACTTCAATTCCCTTCGATTGCTATGTACTAGCTGTGTGTAATTGTGAGCAAGTTAACTAACTGCTCTGATCCTCAGTGCCCTTAACATTCTTTAAAGTCAGATTGAACCTGCCTCTAATGGCTACTATATGGAGTGAAAGAAAAAGAGATATCCTACTGAACACATTTCTAACATATAATAATCACAGATAATAGTAGCGATAAGTCTTATCATCGGTAGTGTTTTAAACAGCAGACGTATATACCCTTACATTTGGTCTGGCCGTTCAATTCGAATTTCAGGTGCTTAAAAAAAACTTTTTTTGGGGCCGCCTGGGTGGCTCAGTCGGTTAGGCATCCAACTCCGGCTCAGGTCATGATCTCGCGGTCCGTGAGTTCAAGCCCCGCATCAGGCTCTGTGCTGACAGCTCAGAGCCTGGAGCCTGTTTCGGATTCTGTGTCTCCCTCTCTCTCTGACCCTCCCCCGTTCATGCTGTCTCTCCCTGTCTGTCTCAAAAATAAATAAACGTTAAAAAAAAATTAAAAAAAAACTTTTTTTTAATGTTTATTTATTTTTGAGAGGGAGAGAGAGAGAGAGAGAGAGCAGGGGAGGGGCAGAGGGAGAGAGGGAGACACAGGATCTTAAGCAGGCTCCAGGCTCTGAGCTGTCAGCACAGAGCCCAATGCAGGGCTCGAACTCTAACTGTGAAATCATGACCTGAGCCAAAGTTGGACGCTTAACCAACTGAGCCACCCAGGTGCCCCATGAATTTCAGGTGCTTTAAAAATTATGTACGTGGGGACCTTTCATAATTAATCCAATGGCTAAACATTAATTAATAATAACTGACATGAAGACAAAATCTCAACCTTACAAACCTATGGGTGTAACATATACAAGGTTTAAATATGTGTGCTTTAAGTACTACAAGAACATGGGATACATTCAGGAAGCAAAGACATCTTATATTCTACTTAAGAACTAATATTCTACATGTTTATTTTGGGTTTTTTTTTCCTACATCAAAGTCTCAAACATTTCTATTCATGCTTTAATTTCTTGATCATAATAAAAAATGCTCTAAAACTAAGAATCTCATAAGAATATTTTAATATAATTCAGTAATATGCAAACAACATTTCTTTTAAAAAGCCAATTGTACTTATAATAAGAGTGCCTACTATATGCCAGAAAATACTTGAAAGTTTTAACAATAGGTGCGACATAATCTTCTACAATAATCCCAGGGAGGTAATTATTATTCACCAGAAATTAAATTTACTCAAGTTTCTAAGTTAGTTAAGAAGTTCAAGAAATAGCCAACTATGCTCTTTCAGCAAAACCTCTATAGATACATTTAAAACTGTTAACAATTGATCACAAATATTTCAAAACTTTAGATACATAAAGGAAAAATGCAGCAAAAGAAATCCACCTGGGTTTCTCCTCCTCTCGTGAATTTTAGACATGAAATGCTTTTGTAGACAAATGCCAAGGAGAAAATCAATCAGATCCAATTTCAACAACCTACTAAATTTCACAATATAACAAGGGAGAAACAGTGTGTGTTACATAATTTACAAAAATGTCAAGACATTGTCATAAATCTACAAACAAAAGCAGAACAATGGTATTCTGAAATAGGGAACATTATATTATATTGATGAGTTCACAAAATACTTGGCAGACACCAAATTTTATGTTAAGATGCTTGAATGCCTATCCCAAATTTATTTTCAAAATAGGAGACTACAGAAAATAATCATTTGGGGGATTTGGGGATGTTTGGTAGAGAATAATTATAGATTATGTATTTGGTTTAAGAAAATCCTAGAGACATAACTATAATAGAATGCTCTAGCCAATTTAAAAAGAAATCAAAGTTTCGATAGCACCTGCTTTAGCATAAAGAAAAAGAAAATAACTGATTTAAATTCCTCTGGAATCTCTACTTTCTTAGAGAATTGCATGGCAGTTACCATAGATATTGAATGACATTCTCTGCGAAATTAAGTAAGTTATCCTTTCATATGCTGTGGCTATATTTTGTCTTTTTTTGCTTTTCAAAGATTTAACCATGTTAACCATTACTAAAAATATTTTTGAAAGGCACTGCCAATAAAATTTTAGTAATATTATATTTCTAAAAAGACTTTGTAATTTTTCAAAATTCCCAAATTCTTCGTCCCAGTTGTTATAATTTCACTGTTATTTCCTTAAAAAGAGGTGAAAAGTGTGATAGCAAGGACCAAAGTAGAATTTTCTTTATGCTTTTATAAGCTGTTCTGGTAAAAGGAGTTTAAAAATTCAATTGGGTAAGAACATTTAAGGTCTAGTATCTTAGCAACTTTGAAGTATATAATTGTACACTTTAAAGTTGTGGAATGTTATATGTAGATTATATCTCAATAAAGAAGTAATTGAGAATTCTAAAGAGATAACAACTCTTCAAAAGTACCTTACCATTTCTGAAATGCTTTCAAATAACTATTATCACATTCCTATTCTCGCAACCTTCTTTTGAAATAAATAGAAAAGTTATCTTCATTATCCCTATTTTACATTTGACAATATGGAGGTTCCAGTTGACTAACCCAACATCTCCCAGCTAGTAATTGATATCATCGGAACTTGAAATCAAGTTTCTTGATTGTTCTCATGACTCCAAGTTGTCTATAGATGAGTAAATCTCAAATCTACAGCTATTGTGGTAATGAAATACTTCTCTTGGATCCTCATGACAATTTCTTTTGGAAATAACATAATAATATTTTTGTTGGAAACAATCCCCTCAAATTATGCTTATTAACAAAGACTTCACACCCGAATTTTCATGTATGTCTTGAGAATTGAATTTTCTTGCTAACCTAGCTAACAAAAGTGAACTAGAGAAGACAAAAATATATCTGTCAGTTGACTTGACACAGTCACAACTGTTTTACTCATCTTGGCCATGCCTCGGAGATCTGAAAACATCCATTTCAACATTTGACAGCATATTAACAGTCTCAATATTGTGGACTCCTGTTCAGTTTGCTATAGGCAAGAGATCGTGCCGTTACACAAGCCAGTAGATCGATTGGTCTTTGGTAGAATCTTAGTTTAAGACTCTTTAAGGCACTGATTTATGCACAATTGATCTGATCAGCCATGCAGTCAATGTGATTTATTAGCTAAGATGGCCAAAACCCTTTTTTCTCCTTTTTCATGCAGTAGTAATTCACCTCATTAGAGGTGGAATCATTATAGGAAGCTACTGAGAAATAAGAAGTTGAACCTGCTGGCCTGACTCTTTATTTCCCCCCAATCTCTGGATCTACCCACCAGTAACAGCTAAGACCAGAGCTGCTGTGTGCACATGCAGAAGCCAGTGAGCTCGCGCCATGGCTGGAAATGGATGGATCGATTAACAGGGATTCTAACACTCCTCCGCTCTGAGACCGTTTGCAGACAGCAAACTTGTTCGTTTAGCTTCATGAGAAACTCATTCATTTCATTTCTGGCACACATTTTTTTCTTTATTTAGCCACAGTAAGACAAATGACTTGTATTACCTTGTAATTATGGTGTTTAACTAAACACAAGACCAACAATGTGTATAACAAGGGATGGCAACCTGTGGTGTACACGTGGACACGTGCGTGCGTGCACATACACATACACACACACACACACACACACACACACACATTTATACTCCCAATGTTACACAAGACCTAATTCTGAATAGCCCAGAAAGGTTCACCAATGGGTAAAATACACATCTAAATTTGCCAACCAGTTATATTTTCTATAATATTTGGGGGGGGGGGATATCCATAGCTTATATATGGTATAAACATTCCTTTCCTCTCTTTAAGGTCTATCCCCCACCCAGGTCCTTTATCTGAAGTCTCTACTGACCTTAAACTTATTAACAAATAGTTAAGGGAGGAGGTATAGGATGGTAAGGTAGGGCCATTCCATGAAACAGTTCTACTTTAGAACAGAGTATTTACTCGACACCTCCTCTTCCTTCCATTCATTCTGCTGCTAAGAGTGCAAAGCCAGGAATCTTAACTCAAGTAGCCTCAGTCATGCATTTGCCTTTGACTTAATAGAGATTCTGCACATCACAGTGATTTCATAGGATAATAGCTGCCCCCTATACCTCATCTTTTTCTAAAAGAATAAGCATTCTGCCACTTCCCTGCCTGCCCCCCACCCACACTATGGATGGAATAAATGAATATGCAATACTCTACAACTAAAGATTTGACAGCCACCCATTAGAATGATTATGCAGTACAAAAATGTTGAGGGGTAGTACATTATTTCACTACATATGTGCTATATAAATTGTGAATTGCTTTTATTAAGAAATCCAGATTTACTTAAGCCCAGTTATGTAATTTCTGTACAAAAGTCTACTATGAGCTCTATCTTTGATTCACTTTGACAGATGACTCTTTTAGAATATGCTGAATGAATGTACAATTTTTAAGCTGTACATTGTTTCAATAAGACAAGCCTTAAAATAAAACAAAGAACAAAATAATTTGCAAAATATATGAATGCTTTTATAACTCTCCCAGGAGGGAGAACACCACCTGTCCTTATTACTAAATCAGCAACGTTAAAATGCCAACACATTTAGTTATTGAACTAGTTCAAAAGAAATACGGGGTGTGTGTGTGTGTGTGTGTATTTGTGGTGTGATGTGTGTGTTTGCACATTTGTAATCACATATTCAAAACCAGAAACCTTTACTGAAAAGATCTCAGGTGAAAATTTTGCTGTATAAGAACCATATCAGTCAGGGAAAATATAATCTGGGATCTGGAACTCTTATTCTCATTGGTTCTTTTCTATTAACCATCAAAACTTTCCCTTTCATCTTCCCTATTTAATAGAGATAAGTTGAAAGCAAGTGGCTTCTCTTGATTTAGATTTCTGTTTCAAAACTTTGGCTGGATTAGTATTTGTTAATTATCTATTTATTAAGAGGGTTACAACTCCAGGTTTATCATACATTTAAAAATTTACATTATAAATTACATTATATTTTTACATTAGAATTCATAAAATTCAATTTATTTAGATATAAGTCCAATTCTCCAAATAAAACCTTGCTTATGTTATCAATGGCTTAACATAAATTTTCTTTTCCTTTAGTTAATTGTATTTTCTCAGCACCAGTTTTATAAATAGAGTAAGACACTCAAGGGAAAATATTCAGCTGGTACAGAGTGGCTTTCTGGTTGCTGAAATCATTCACTCTTTGGACTTGTGAACCACAAAGCACCCACAGCTCAACAAATCCCAACACAGCACATGCCATGTCACGTCTTACTGCTGTAACATAGTCCTCACATTCTACCCTCCCAATATAGCTAAACAGCTCCATATTGATGAGGATAGCAACAACTGACATCAAGTCTATGGACTACAGTCCTGCCATTAAGCATATGCTATTACTATTTAAAGAATTCAAATTTATCTTAACTCAGGACCACTTGGGATGAATATTTTAGTTAGAGACCCAAAATGTTCTTATGATATTGTCTCATGTAATTTTGTTCCAAAGTAGGTATGTGATCTAGTAAAATTCTCCATGGGTTCTGCACTGGTTTAAACAGCGAGTGTACAATCTCTGCCTAGTTAAGCTACACATTTACATGGTGAGAGTGCCAATGAGTATGTTTCATCAGACATTCCTGGAAGCTGTCTGGCCAATAGGAGTGGTTTGAAACGGTTCCCTAATCACTGTTGAAATCACTGATAGTACTGTCTGTCCACACTATGACAGACAAAAGCTGAAATGTATTAAACATAGCAATCCATCATCTTGCAGATGGAAAGCAGGAGCCAGGCCAGTTCAGAGGCAGTGACTACCCGCTGCCTAACAAAGGCCGGAGCCCTGACAGTTCAGTCCCTTCCTAGCTCCTCACTACCACCCCTCCATCTAAGATGAATGAATGTAATCAATGAGGGAGAAAGCCTGCTGAGGACCTCAAATTCAAACATTGTTACATTTAAAGTGCTGCTTTTTTTTCCCCCTAATCAGAACTGTTGCTTCAACAATTTTCTCCAAATATTAAAAGATGGGTATTTATGTAAACAAATGAATGAATAAATGAATGGACTGTGTTTTCAAGAAAGCATATCCTTGGAAAATACTGCGTTGGTATACCATTAAGTTTGGAGAGCTAGCTTTGAAACAAAGTTCTGATACCAACTCAGAGGAAGTTAAAAAAAATCACTAAATTAAGGGCAAGTTTACATTGTGTGAAGCAACTTAATAGTGATGTTCTCTTTGAATGGCCAGGGGATTATTATTTTTAAATAAGCACCAAATAGAAATGAAATGCTATTTGCTAAAGTTCAATTCATTTTGCATTCTTGTTTCTAATAGGACATATGAGTCACAAAATAGCCAAAGGGACAGAAAGAACCCTCAACTGCTAACAGCACATTAACAAAGTATAGAAACGAAAGGCACTTTTCTTTGGATTTCAGCCTTGTCATTTCCAATTTTCTGCTCCTTGGACATGCTTGTATTCAAATTCTGGAACATCTATTCAGCATATCAATCCTAATTAGACAATCTGGGTCTGGAAAGGATGAGAGCTGGGTCATTTGCATAATTTAATCATAAATACTCAGTGATACATATTTCCAAATGCATTTGTACAATTATCTTTTCATCCTTGGGGCAATGGTATTAATATGATTAGGCAATATTTCTGGAAAAAACAGACAAGTATGCACTCTTTTTAACTGCAGCTTAGGGCGATATGAAAAATTAATTAATTTCTGAAGAAAATCAATTTCTCTACGTGACCACATTAGACATTGCTAAACCAAGACTCAGAAACCTCTCTCAATCACTACATTTTATCAGGCCCTTCTAAATTCTGATTAGTAGGTGAACAATTCAATAGAAAAACTAGTAATGTATCAAAAGGCATCTTAAATTTTGAAGAGATCTTTCTGTCTAGTTTTCATTTCGGTATACTACCCTGCTTTACTTAAACGCATTGTTATTTAACCAGTCAATGAGAAGCCTGTGCTTTTGGTGTGAACTCATCTTGAGTGATCTTTTATTAATGTACATTAACCAATTTCAAGGACAATAGGACAGGGTTACTTTTGAAATGCTTTTTCAAGAAATGGATTTATATTCACCTAAAATAATCCTAATTCGCACAAGACTGTTTATTATGGAAACAATCAGATAAACTAAGTTGTCCCAAAAAGTACCATTGTTATAAGAAAAACAGTATAACACACTTAGCAGAGATATAAGAACCCAGGTGGCTAATCTGATTTTTTAAAAAGAGATTCGGCTTTGTATGTTGATTAGTACAAAAGAAAGAAATCACATTTGTGAGTTTAAATGCACTATTCTTTTCTTTTCAATCAAATGAAAAAGTAGAAATTACTGCATGCAAATATTCAATATTCATTTAATTTGCATAAAGGTGCTTGAACAAATTTTTGATTCTAACAAGCTCATTTTTCATGCGTTTTGTCTTTCATCCTAATCTAGCATCTGTCATTCCTTTTTGAAGTTATTATCGGCCCAATTCCCTCTTGGACATGGTTGCTGGGTGACCGGTATCTTAGCACCCACTTTGACAGGAACAGATGTGAATCTGATCAAGAGATTTCCCAAGAGTACCTGAAATCACAAACAACTTTTGTGAAAAACAAACAGCATCCCTGTCATGGGCCCTTATTTAACCTACTCCCCAAAAGAAAGAGCTAAGAAGTTTACTCTAGATCAAATATACCATTTTTAATTTTATTTCCTAAACTTGGAGCAAAATAAATTTTAAAATATTACATTTTCACACTGTTAAAATTGGGGAAACCAATCTGAATTCCAACAGCTCAAAAACCTGTTTTTATTCTGTTTGGGGCTAGATGCTTATAGGTAAATTTCATGATAAGCATTTATATTTTCATGCACAATTTCACTAGAGTTTCTACCAAAAAAACAACAAGATCACTATGAGGATAATTTAGATGATAAAGATATTTAAGAAGATGAAACGTAGTTTGGTGTTGGAAGGCTTTCTACATTAAGTATGACGTAGAATCTTGTACAACATTAAGGATTACTCTACTCATAGAGAATTATCTAAAATATAAAAGTTCTATCTCTCATGCATTTTATGGCAAACATTTTTATTTTTTCTTTTTGCAGTTCATGTGGTGTACCATCAATCATTATTGGAAATGGACCTGCAAAGTGCCACTAGAAGACAAAAAAGGTCACAGAAACTTCATATTATCACCATTACAAAAGTCAGAATAGGTTGCCTCTCCTGAACCAGATTCTTTTTTAGAACAGCATAATGTGGTTGGGTCATGTGATCCACCCCCTTTCCTTCCTTTTGTCAGATTGAGAGAAAGTGAAGAGCAAGAGCCATGTTAAATCATCATCAAACTAGCTGGGTCAAACTTCCAAATGAAATATTTAATCAAATGTTGATATTTTAGGGGCGTCTGGGTGGCTCAGTCAGTTGAGCGTCCGACTTAGGCTCCGGTCATGATTTCCCGGTTTGTGAGGTTGAGCCCCGCGTCGGGCTCTGTGCTGACAGCTCAGCACCTGGAGCCTGCTTCGGATTCTGTGTCTCCTCCTCTCTCTGCCCCTCCCCTGCTCATGCTCTGTCTCTCAACAATAAATAAACATTAAAAAAAATGTTGATATTTTATAAATATGGCATCAAAGTAATCTTAGGGAACATCCAAATAATTGATTTAATTTTTCAGCCTCATTCCAGTGTCAAGACAATGCAGAAAAATGTTAGCTTATGGTGAAAGCAAGATATTTTCTTTTGCCACCTAACAGCCAATAAAAAAGAAAAAACAACATATGTTTAAAGCTCTAAATATTTTCTCCTTGATTATTTTGACTTATGATAGTAAGGAAAGTGGTATACTTTCCACTGGAAATTTCAATGTTTTCCTCTAAGAATCGATTTGTTATAAGCATTGTTACTAGGAATTTTTATGTTTGGTTCTTGTAGGAAAATAACCAATCATCCAAACGGTTTTATTAATGTTAAGTGAAAAAAAAAAGGTGAAAAGTCTTTAAAATTATTTTTAATTTTGAATTGGGGAAGGAACATGATAAGCTTGGTTCCAAAATCCTATCATGAAATTATTTAGTCATCATAATTGTAACAGCAGATATTTGAGTAGGGGTAAAAATGTACGCATGTTGCTTTATCTTTCATAAAGTGTTGCTGTGCATGTAGGATTGAGAACAAGTCATTCTATATGGAGAATGTTCGGTAGTCTCATGATGGTCATTTAATACCATCAATTATAAGCAAAGAGACACTATAGCCTTACCCATTTACATTCGTTATCCATTGGTATATGTAGGATATAGCATTTTGATATTACAGAAAATAAGCAAGCTATTACCCACCTATTGTGAACACATGATTAACTTCAGTTTTACAGTGTAGGCCCAACCACATAAAGTACATACAACTAAAACAGGAATAGCTTTTATGTATCCAATTTATCATTAACCACCTTCATGTGTTACTATTAGTGGTAAAAGCAGGCTTCAGGAAATCCCTTCATATAGTCCAACAAAAAGTAAAATAAGGAATATAACCTTTTAAAATGCAAGTCTAAGAAAATTAAACTTATCCATTAAAAATCCTTACTCTGAAATGTTATCACAGGGAGCAACTCCCTAAAAAAGTTTCTTCCTCTCCTTGGGCTGACTCTTTAGTGGAAGGAAATCAATAAAAAGTACAAAATAAATGTCCGATTAAACAATTTTGTGTTTAAACTACTTATATCTAGGACGTATATTTAAAACATAGATACTTCGTTTTTAAAAGTAACATCTTACTCCCATGTGAAAAAGTGAATATCTGCAAAATTTTGATGACACTTTGGCTTACTGGTGAAGTGTCATTTATGAATGATATTTTTTAAATTTCCTAAAAGCACCTAGTTACTAAATTTGGTAGCCAAACAGGTGTTAACAGAAAGAAAAATCAAATTTGACCCAGAAGGCTCCAATATTAAGGTTTGAATTGGGATCAGTTCATTCCTTTCCCATGGGGTAACTTGTATAAATGTAATTCTATGGTTTCATAAAAGCAGGTCAAGTTTCTATCCCTGGGGGTCTTTTGGCAATTTGAAGCATGGAAGCACTGTTGCTGGCTACAAGTTCAAATCTGCATGTACTATCAATGGGGTGAAGAAAAAAATCAGTGAACAGCAGACATATATTCATCTTGGATTATAATACGCACTTGTCAGAGGGTACTTAGAGGGTAAGAATAAGGGTGTCAGAGCTCACAAGTCATAAAATATCTTGAAATCATTTTTACTTATAAATATATACGCATACCAGATAATGCAAAAAGTAGTATGAAATATGTCTCTTTTTTGGTAACAAAATGCAAAGGTGAACTTGAATGTCATTTTGCATTTACTATGTGCAAGGTTGTTTTTAATTCCACAAGCTTTAGAGGAGGCAGAATTTTTCAAGTAGTCACTGTTTTTTAACCTCTTTTCTACTTCACCAAAAAATGCATGCATTCTTGCACTTTTACCAATGATGTAATGACTTGACAAATGCCATGGAATGATTGAGAAAGTAATTGATTTCATTTAACTGGACCTCTACCAGGTGTTTTGAAAGACAATGACAGTCCACTGCAAGAAGTGGTAATACACTTCTTATGTAGACCTGCAGATTAACCCCTGACCTCATTCCTAACTCATCGCATTGATGGCAAAGCTTTTAGAAGAGCAATCATTTTTTTTTAAGTTATGAAATTGTTTTCCTATCATTTATCCACTGATTGTAAAGGATATGCTTGCTCCAAAGTGCAAGCAGCAATGAAATAAACTAATAAAAAAAATGGAGCAATGACATCAACCACATTAAATGTTATTCCATAATGTACAGATTCTAGTACCTAATAGTTTAATATCTATTTCATACAAATAAGATAATTCTCTGACAAATATTTTCTGGAGAGAATTAAAAGTACACTTCAGTTATCATAAACATAAAGGTATAGGAAAAATTAAGATAAGTTTTTAATCATTGTCTTACTAACAATAGAACATTGTTTATTATAATTACACTTTAAAATATTTAAGTATAAATTATTTCTTTCGTGCTAAAATTAATTCTAAATATATTTTCTATTATCATTCAGTAAAACAGAATTTCTTTTTCAGTGTTATTTTATATTTCACTAAATTGCAGAAGGCAAAATTAAAGTCAGTTTTTTGGTAAAAGTTGTTTGTCCTCCGGCCCTATGTCCTACAAGAGTGTGTGTGTGTGTGTGTGTGTGTGTAGTGTGCGCGCATTTGGGGGGAGGGGGTGAAAGAATACAAACACACATACACATATATGTAAAAGTTTTTCTAATGAAGATATTATAATTATTTAAGCATAAAAACATAGACTACACATAGGCTACGGTTAATATAAACAAAGATATCCACCACCAAGACTTCTAAAATACTGATAAAAATTTTACACCTGTTGCATACACAAGGGCATCTATCTTAGTACAAAATGTGTGACTGGTAATAGGACAATTAAAAGTGTTCTAAATTATTCACTTAAAATCCAGAGGCCATTGAACTACATATTGCCTAACTCAAGAAACAGTATTATTTTGAAGATATTTTCAATATAAAATAGGAATTAACATTTTAGGATATGTCCGTATATTTTCGTAGAGTTGTGATAGGTTCAAAGATTTGTTACACCTTCAGCGATTTGCTTTGTTCATACGTAATATAGGGTTATGAATAATACAACCCATTTACTGTTGCTATTAATAAAATTGCAGAATATAATCAGTTTAAGATTTTAACAAAATACTTTGTATGCTTGATATGTGAATATAATAAAGTATTTCTTGATTAACATATTCTAGAGATTTATTTTCATTATCTTTCCTTAAGAAATGACCAGCATCCCTTAAATTGAATTAGCAAGTATTTACTGAAAATGCTTCTATGTGTTTCCATAAAATAATTCCCTTTCAACTAGTACTCTTTCTTTCCTGAATATGTCTTGTTTGTCCTTGATGAAAAGTATTATTTTCGTGTTGTGACTGGAAAAGCAACCTAATTGATACTATATAAATTCAAAGATAAGTTACACTGTGACTTTTTAATACTTCACCTCTCCATTCATTTATTGTAAGGAAAGAAAACATTCCTCAGCTCTTCAATGTTACGAACCAAAAGTAACCAATATACTAAATTGCCTATTTCATTATTGTTTTCGTGAAAATCATGCCTGAAAAGCATATTCAATTTTTTTGTCAAACATATATACTACCTTCAAAATCCACTGCAGGATTATTATAAGTCTACTTACATTAAATTACATTTATGTTCTTCAGATCATAGTAGTTTTGACTTCCTCTGAGAAACATGCAATGGATTCCAGGTATTATATTCATCTTATATAATAATATGTTTTAAATGCTTCAGCTAAGCTGTCTTCTTTTTAAATCATTGCTCTCTAAAACTTTTTTAAAAGCAAGTAGCTATTCACTGCATCACTGTGCTGCACAGTATTAGACATTTCAATATACTTATAAGCACAAAAATAGAAGAGCAATTAAATAATGATATAGTGAGTTTTCCAGTTTAGTAAAGTTGTCTTTGACAACTTTCACTCAAGTCACGTACTTTTATACATGTAAAAGAATCCCAGCCTGATATCCTGGACCAGCTCCAAGCTAATTTCAATCAGAAAGCAACAGGGCCACACCTTTAACAAAATTCAGTCATTGGCCACTTCAATATCCAACTTAGAAAACTACAGATGAATTTGTTTAAATGGGTGAATTAGAATCCTCTTAGCATATAAAGTAAGTCCAGGTAAGAATACACCAGAAATTTAAAATATATTTGGTTCAAGGTCCCTGGTTTTGGATTAAGTAATGATTTGAGTCATTCTCTATATGATTTTATATATCTGTATACCTATAGCTCTATCCCTATCTATATATGACTACATATACAAAGGGGATGATTGTCTGCTATTTTATTCAACTAATTTTAATTCTATCATTACTTTGAAAAACAGTAAAATTTCACTGATTGATTGTCTAATTGACTAATTTATATTGAATGGATAAAAATTCTGTTCATAGTCATTTGCACATTTAAATATCATGAACTGTAACACACACACTCTTTACAAATTCTTAGAAGACTTCTCAAAGTAAATAGGTACATCAAAATAAAGTGACCCATGAGTTGATCTAATAATAACAAATTACTGGACCAAACGTAAATATACTAATCTCGGTGTTCTTGTTTTCCAAAGAAACAATTTGGTAAACTAATCTCAGTATCTGAATGAAGTAATTTCTGTATTGTGGCATATACTAAAAAGCACATATCAACAATTAAAAGTTATTTTGAAAGACACTTACTGTAGCAAAAAATTACTTTTGCCTGGAAATACTTCAGACAAATTGAGAAGAAAAGTAAAGGAATTTGAGCACAATGTAGGCTCACAGAGCGTCTGCTATGCCTGAAACACGTAAATGTGAAGATCAGGGCCTTTGATATGACACTCAGCTAAGCCCCATTTGGTGAGCTTTTAATTCAGGGTTTCCTTCATTAAAAAATAAATTACTGAACATAATAAATATAATGGAAAAGAGGTCCCCTAATGCAGTCTCAAAGCCTAAAAGTGTAAATATAAATGCATTCTTAGCTAAAATTTTTAACCTGTAGAACTTAAACAAGAATACACATGTATGGATATATATATGTATATATATAACTGACCAATCACAATCTAGTAACTCAGTAGTTAAGAGGATGGCACATGCTGGTACATGGTAAGGTCACTCTATTTTTATATCAATTCAAATATAAAATGATAAAACTTTATTTTAATTACATATTATTTATATTTAAATACCCAAATAGTTAATATCAACTTTATTTTATATTCCCTGTCATTTTAAAAGTCTATAACGATGTGATTTTTTTTTTTCTGGTGAACAATCTGAAAATTAAATTCTTGAAAGATAAAATTCTGGCCAACTTTAACTTTTTTAAAGAAACAAGTGACGAAAACCTTAAAATCAAAATATTGGGTGAAATCTAGAAGACTCACCTGTCCCTATTTAGAAAGCTTACTTCATATAATTTCTTCAAAGATTCAAAGGGAAACAGTTTACAACCTGTGAGAGTTGCATTTCTTAAATTTTGCAATACATGGGTTCTATGTTGCTACTACAGTGCAATTTAAATGATTATTTTACTTGATTAACAAAGGCAATTGTATGAAACAATTTAGTAAAATAACTTGGAAAGAGAAAATAACACTAATTGATAGTCAAAGCACAAATTGTTCCTAAAATAACAACTACTTGGTTGCACATTAAGCTAATTTACAAATGCTACTTACATTCCAAAAACAAAACATCAAATGAGAAACAATAAAGCATATTATGTTTTCGTATGCTGGTGAATCACACATGGTAAATCACCAAAGAGAAGAGTGATTTATGCTCAAATCCAGCCAAGACTTTAATCAATATTGGGTGTCACATCTCAGGAGGTTGGGGGAGGTAGTGAGGCAAAAAGAGAATGGCTAATATTGGTCTCAGTAATTTATACGCAACTTCTGTGAAATGTAGATTAAACAAAAAAGTAACAGCAGATTTGGACTAATCAGAAGAAGGTTCACAAAGTCTGTATTAAATGTGATACAAAGAATTTATGTAAGGGAACTATGAAAACAAAAAAGTCTGTTTATTTTATATAATGTTTGCAGCTTCACAAAATAAAATATCCTATGTGCAAATCAAATTAAGTGTCTCAGAGCATTAGCTAATCATCTGTGGAGTTCAGAAAGTAAACCATCTTCATAACTATGTGCACTCTTTACAATAACGATTATATGCATTACTGGAGACTAACTCAAGAAAAACAACAGGTTGAAAAATATCCAAATAACTCAAGAATTTGCATTACATAATACAATTTGATTGAACAAGGTAAATCCTAGGTTAGAATATTCTTAGATTTTGTTTATGTATTAATTAAACTATAACTTAGTAACAGTTTAAACGTATACAGAAACAAGTGGCAGAACCAAACTTAAAGTTGCATATTTTAGGCCTTACTCTTCTAATTATGTCATATTATTTAGGAAATGTTATAAAATGAAACATTAGGCTTTACAGGAGCCATTAATCGACTGTAATACAAAAACTTCAAAAGCATAGTCTCTCTTCATTCGAAGTAATTTTAATCTCTCTGTGCCAAGTATCGTAATTATCTGTGAGAAGTGAATCTGTATTTGTGTTGAAACTTTCTATTACCAATGCAGAAGTGTGTAAGTCCATGCCATTGAAAAACATGCAGTGGGGGAAATGTTCAATACATATAGACTGGTTCAGTTTGCCATCTTTATTAAAACTCCTGACAAACAACAGAGCCAAGTGTTGGAGAATATTTTATATTTCTTACAGTAAAATTGCATCCATATATTACTACTGGACAAAAAAAGACTTGAAAAGTCTTTCAATTTGCTGTCTATGGATAGTATTGACTTTTAAGACAAAGGAATACTATTTGTGAATATATCTATATGCATATAAAATGTCTGATAAAACCAACTGGAATCTATTTAAGTTAAAAACCTCCACAATACTAGGGCTACATAAGACCCAAATCACAATCTGGTTTGAAAGATCCTGAAACAAAATCTCCCTCTGGCAATATTCAAAAAATAAACATTTTAGATAACACAATACAGCAGTCACTTTTTATTACCTGAATTCACAGAAAATTGAATCCTAACCCAAATCTACAAACAAGCGACTGACTCATACAAACAGAGGCTTGACCATGTACATAATTACTTTCCTTTTGTTGTTGCTGTTTAGTGGTTACCAGTTAATTAAGTGACCTCTGATGCACCAGCCAAGTTCATGCAACTAATGTTTAGTTTAAAAATAATAATTGGAGGAAGCTGATCAAGGTCAGACTCTGTCCTTTGACAACTTTTAAATATATTTCCTTACATATTCTCTCATTTTTGGACTCTTACTTTTAGCTTTACTATCAAGCAAGTGATAGTCTCTGTTTCATCTCCTTGTGGTAGTGACAGATGGCTTCAACATTTATTCTAGTTTTTATAGATAGCATACTGATGCAATAGCCCCAAGCAAATTAAATCCACTCTAAGGTTTGTCACCAACTTACTGAGCCACTTTGAGCAAGTTTATGAACCTTTTTTCTCTTTGATATCATTTTGGTTTCTCAGATTCCCTGGTATCTAAATGCTATCAAGAGACAGAATTAGATATATGTTCTGTAAAAAGATGAGAGTGCTAAGATTTGATGTTTCTTATACACTATGTATATATTATTTTATATAGTTTGCCTTTTGCACAGTTTGTCTTACCCTCTGCATAAATTATTCCTTTAGATCGTCTCTTAAATAGCCAAAGGAGAAAGAAACCAGAATGAAAGAAATCAATATATCTAGGTGAATGAAAAAGGATCTTAATAGAAAAGGCATAAACTGGACTTGAATGGAAAGAGTAATTTTAGTTTTGAAGATCCAAGGTGCAAGTATTGTAGGTATTGCTTTCAAAGTAAGAAATAAGACAGTAACACTTGTAATTATCATTAAAAATAATAGTGTAATATAATGCAAACAATATGTTTTAGTGACAGGGAGTTCCACGATAAGTTTTCTATTTTTTTTTTTACAGTTTTGATTTACAAATTGATTTTTTGCAGGTTTGATTACAGTGCAGAGTTAAGAAAACCTAGGTAAAGATCTCCAATTACACATCTTCTAAGGTTAATGACTGCTGTATTTGCATGTATATAGGTTTGAGTAAGGCTTGTAGATGATGAAAGATCAAACGCAAGAGTAAATCAACAAACTAACCACGTTTAACTTAAAAATAACCTGAAACTGAGTTTTAGAATAACACGTGTAATTGTAAAATATTAAGACGAGGTGATTGAAACATAATTAGAATATTGATGAAATATTTTTGAAGAGATATAATAGTTCTATTGGATTTAACTTATGTTGGCTGTGAAAGTTTAAACTCCAGAGCTATTGTTAACCTCAGGGAAAAAAAAAAACTAATTAAAACATTTTTGTTAGTAACTTTAAGAATATTTTCCAACCGTATAGTGAGGACTTCAATTCCAAACACTAAGCAAAATTTCAGGGGAAAAAAAATCAAGGGAGTAATTATAAGAGGGGTACCACTACCTGCTTTACATTGATTGTAACGTTGCAGTCATTGAAAGAAGTTTTCTCTGGCAATTTTTGTGTGTGTGTGTGTTATGTGTAATGGTCATTAATTATCGAGTACAGTATGTGCTGTAAGAAACACACAAAGAGATTTCAAGAGCAGAATGGTTTGATTACTAAAGAGAAACACAGTAGCTTTTCACCAAATTACTAGATAGGTAGACAATTTCATAACAACCAACTGGCTTCAAATTTCAACTAGCATTCTTTCCAACTGTAACAATTTTCTGCCCTGATTTGAGTACTTTTAACAATACATTGTTGGCAAATATTTTATCCTCTGGACGTCCTAGGACTCCAATTATCTCGGTAAATGACGTTTAGTGATCAAGATCACCCCTCAATCTTTACTGCCACCTGTCCATCCTCTTGGGCACGCGCGCGCGTACACACATGCACGCGCTCTCAGCAGTCACCCAAAAATAATAGAAATGAAGGTTCAAAACCCAGACACACACTCAAGACCCCATGCAAAGGATGGCAAACAAGGAAAAGAGTTTCTGGCTAGGTCAGAATAGGACATTCGCAAGGTTCGAGTTGGAGTCAGCTTTCGTCTTACAGCCTTCCCGGGGCACTAGCCAGAAGTCTTCCAAGGAAGTAATAGCTAGGGGCTTTTTCACCCCTGTTTCCTTTTGGTCTCGTCCTACCCCTCTTTCCTTCGCAGCTCAGTTGCCCTAGCTCTATTAGGGGACACACCTCCTAAAAGAGTACAACTCTCTTCCTTCTCCCGGTCTTAAACTTATTTGGAGGGTATCGCAGTCCCCGCGCAAATTTTGCGCGCAGTTCCCACGCGTCCGCTTCTGGTATCCAAGTTTCCCTACTCTCTTTCTCCAGGCATCTCAACTTTTCCCTCTGCCTGGAACGGGGGACCAGGCTGCACTGTGAAAGCAGGTGGAAAGAACATTTCCACCCCGAAACTGACAAGTTACCCCACTCCCGCCCCCTCTCGGTAGATCCTCCCCCAGTGAGCGTTCATTAGCATAAAACCGGTCGGGCCAGGCACCGGGTCCCCTGGCCTCCAGGGTTCGCGCGCTTTGCCGGGCTGTGGAAGCCACAGCACGGGGGATTCAGGTCTGCGGAACACCCCAGTGCAAAGCTTGCACCTGCTCATTGCGTGAGCTACTAACCTTCAAAAAAAAAAAAAAAAAAAGTAAAGAAAGAAAAAAAAAGAAAAAGAAAAAGAAAAAGAAAAACAATTTGGAGAGAGAGAGAAAGAGAGTGTGTGCTTCAGTCTTCCTTCCCCATCTCTCCAGCTCAGCTTCCAAGAGTCTCAGGCACCCGTCAACTCCCCCTGCAGAAGGAAACCCGCTGGTTCCCTCGCATCTGCCCCGGGGCAAACGTACCCCTTTATCTCCTTTGCACAAGCTCACAGGCGGCCACACGCACACGTGCGCGCACACACAGACCCCTCCCCTCAGCGGGCTTCCCCTCGGGGCTTTGGGACTGAGCTCAAAGCGGGTCCCCCGGGATCGCTCCGGGGCTTCTCGTCCTCGGAGGTCTTTTCCCTCCCGGCCTCGAAGAGGCCCAGGCCCGCAGCTTCCTCGCGGGCCCCTCACCCGGGGCGCGCCTTCCCGCTCCCGAACCCAGCGGGTCGGGGTCACGACCTCTCCCCGCCCCCGGGACGCCGCTCGGGCGCCGCCGACCAGCCCCGCCGGTGCCCCCCCCCCCCCCACCGGCTCGCGGTGGAACCCGGGTCCGAGGGAGCACACACTCTGGCAGCCGTGCTGTGAGGGGTCCCCAGACGCTGGCGCGGCCCAGGAAGGGGGCTGTGGCTCCTGGAAATGCACGGTCCTCCTCCTTCCCGCCCCCTCCGCCCCGAGGCTCGCGGTTCCCGCGTCCCACAGCAGCCAAGCCCCTGCGCCCAGACGAGCAAGGTGGGGACCGGGCGGAAGAGCGAGATCTGGGCAGGGTGAGGTGCCAACTTGTCGGAGGGTCGGGAGCGGCTGGCGAGCCTCGAGGAAAGGGAGGAGAGGGCCGTGCTCTCCAGGGCGCGCGGCTCGCGGGCGCGCGGAGCTGGAGGCGCCAGGAAGGGAGCGAGGGAAGGGTGAGGAGGAGGCGGGAGGAAAGGGACCGCGGGCGGCGGAGGCTACCCCCCGCTCTTTACCTTGCGTTGGTGCAGTCATTGTAGAGGGTCTCGAAGTCCTTCCTGGAGATGAGTTTGCAGCGGTTCACTCCGGGCTGGATGGCGCCCAGTCCCCTCAGGATGCGAACCTGTTCCACATTGCACACCACCGGCGTGATCTCCAGCCGCTTCAGCTTGGTGTAGACCGTGTGCAAGCCCCCCACCAAGTGCTTCAGGAACAGGTCGAAAGCCTGGGGCAGGCAGATCAGCTCGCAGCCCTCCACCGTGAAGGAAGCCACTTTGGCCCCCCTCAGATCCACCATTTTGCACTCATTATTCTGAGGGGTGTTTTCCACTGGGGACGGGGTCGAGTACACGGGTTTCCCGGGGAGGGGGCCGCAGCTGCTGCTGCTACTGCTGCTGCTGCTGCTGCTGCTGCTGCTGCTGCTGCTACTGCTGCTGCTGCTGCTGCTACTACTACTGCTGCTGCTGCCGGTGCTCGCGTTGATGGGGGTGCTGGAGGCGCCGCCGCCGCCGGCGCTAATGCCGCCGCCGCCGCCGCCGCCGCCGCTGCCGCCGCCGCCGCCGCCGCCGCCGCTCGCGGTCGCCAGGCTGGGGTTGCAGTTGCTGCCGCCGCCGCCGCCGCCTCCGTTGCCCGCGCCGCCGCCGCCGGTGGAGGTGACTGTGGCCGCCGCCGCCGCCGCCGCCGCCGAAGCGATGGGCTCCGGCCGGAACAGAGTTGGCCCTGAGGACGCCGGGGGCCCGATGGACGGAGCCGGAGACGAGGTCGCCGAGGAGGTGGAGGTGGTGGTGCCGGAGGAGGAAGCAGACGTGGAGATCGGGGGTTGAGGGGGGACCAGCTGGGTCGGAGGGATCAAAGCCGCCGGCACTGCCATGGTCACATATAAGGGGAGAGCGAAGAAGGAGAAGCGAGGGGAAAAGTTGCCACACACCCCGGGGAGGGGAAGGGGGAAAAGAGAGGGGGGAGAAGGAGCGAGGGGGTATAACAACAACAACAACAACTCCAGGGGAGAACGAGAAGGAGAAAGGGGGGGAAACAAGGAGGTGAGGGCAAGAAAGCGAGCGCAGGAGGGGCGAGCGCGAGAGGCGCTCTGGAGAGAAACGCACAAAAGTGTCCCGCAAGTCGAAATGCGAGTCCTCTCCGGGGGCTGGGATCGGGGGCTGGTTTGGGAGGGGGGGCGGGGGCGGGGAGGGTCGGCTGTTGTTGTGTGGGTCCCGCTCTAGCACAAAGTTAAGGATGAAGGTGAAAAGGAGGAGGTTTGAAGGACTTGGGTTCTCCCTGGCAAGTACATTGATCAAAGATTGAGAGGGGAATGACAGAGAGAAAATGAGCTGAAAAGTGCAGGCTGCCGGCTGGACGAGTTGTTGTTGTCACACGGTGCAGAGGGGAGGAGCTCCGGAAACTTGAAATACCCTTTGAAGCCGCAAAAACCTCACTCACTAGTATTAACCCAAATTATCCAACCAGGAACTCGGAGCAGAGACTCCGAGAGCGCGAGACGCGGAGGGAAAGCGAGTGAGCGAGAAAAGGAGGGGAGGGGGGGAGGATAAGGAAGAAACTACGCGAGGGACGGAGAGGAAGAGCCGGGGACACAGAAGTGGCGGTCGGGAAAGGAGAGGGAGACGATCTACTTCTCTTCTGCTACTACCGTTAGGTTGCATGTCTAATATTCCATTTCGTCCGCGACGACTCGTAATTTTTTTTTTTCCCCAAAACCTTCTGAGCAATCGCCTGCCAACTTAAAAGAGGAGCCAGAGCGCTCCGAGCTCTCCTTCAAGGATTGAGGATTTATCTGCGCTCGTGTTGGCAATAAGATATAAATGAAAACACATCCCCTCACTTCGTGATTATTAAGAAATTATTTTCAGGGAGCTTCACATGTGAGCAAAGCCTATGTTTGATGCAGCCGATTGTGTTACTCTCTCTGTTAAATTATTTATTAGTGTAAAGAGAGTGAAAATTCCAGGACAGTTGTGGGGGGAAAGGCAGTCTGAAGTCACTTCAGGATAATGGAATCCTCTGTATTTAGTTTCTTATTTCCTGATAGATTATGGAAAGAAAGAAATGCTTGCCATGATGTGGACCGTTCAGAATAACTTCACTCTCACCCCCAAAGGAAGGTCAGAAATGCTGCTTTTACCTAGAGACTTTGAAGAAATCAGGCACCCTTGAAGATTGAGAAAGGGGAAAACAAGAAAATACTTTTTTCTTACCTAAAACTCTGTAATTAATTCACCTGTCTTGCATAGAAAACAACTATCCCCACGTCCTTTAAGACCCCAGGCTAATTGCCAGTGTTTTATAGGAATCACACATTATTTTCTTTCATATTTGAGAAGTTTCAGTGTATTTGGGAAAGTCCTTTTCTCAGTTTGTCAGTGCAAATGTGTTTTGTAAATAATGAGAAGAACAAAACAAGCTCACTAGTTGACTTGTAAAGGCAGAAAGGGTAGCTATGCTTAAAAACATGAGGCTGAGTTTAGACTGACTCTCTTCCTCTTTGCCTTCCTCTCTCCTCTTCTCTTTCTAACTTGTTGCATGGAGGGTTTTTTCTTTTTCAAGGATTTTTGACCAACCTATGATCTGAACATAGGTCAAGTTTGTTCTCTGTTTATATCTCTAGGAATCTCAAGCAATTAGGCTTTAAACCTGTCTGTACAGGTTTATTAACTTCACAAGACAGAAACAATGCTGAAGCATTGGGTAGAGTTAAAAAATAAACTATTAGCATCAGGTTCCCAGGGTTGGGAAATTTCATAATGAAATTCTGCCATTTTGGTGCTGAAATGATGATCACATTTCTCTTTGTCGTTTTAATTTTTTAAACTTTTTGAAATTTGGTGTCAAAAGGCACAGGAAATATCTACAGAGAAATATGGCACCATTGACTAATCTGTCTAAGTTTATGCTAAACTTTTTGGGGCACAGCAGTTATATCAGGAGGCTTTCCTGGGTCATAAGAATTCAGAAAATTGATTGTTGCTAAAAAGTAGATAAACTTCTGCAAAGATAGCTGGAGTTTACACAGTTCTTTGGCCTAATTAGCCAATGCATTTTAATATATTCAGAAATAATTTATATTACTTTTTCACTCCTCCCATCAATCCTCAAAAATAGGGATTCGATAATATGTCACATACATCAAAACACCACGTTAAGTGTTGACACATGTTTTGGAAAATAGTACCTTTTTTAAAAATGCCAAATTACTATGTTAATGAGTGGGGGAAAAGAAGACGATATTGAGTCCTGAAAAACTAATTTTATTTTGGAATTGCATGCACAACTTTAATAAAGTCCGATATAGCTAAAAACGCTAAACTATAGTTTCCTCATTTTAACTTCTAGATCCAGAAATGGGAAAAAATCAGAATTAAGTGCTGAGAATCTGCCCTTATCATTCTCATTTCTCACATTTCCTTAAACTGCCACTCACCCAGTACCTGCCATGTTCGGAAGCCACAGGCAGGAAGTAATAATAGCTGACCAAGCCATAATCCCACCCAGCTTTGAAGCAAACTCCAAATTTTCTGCAGGGAATCCTGCGCCTCCCAGCACGTGCTCCGTTCAGAGGTAGGGCTTGGGGCCTTTACCCCCACCTGAATGGGAGCTCCCCCCCCCACCCCCCAACCTCAGGTCTCTAAACCGTTTCTGAGAACTACCACATGCCCCTTTGATCAAACAATAGGATTAGAAGAAGCATCTAATGCAAATTAAATAGGGAAAAAAAGCCTCAAATATTTTAGATTTAAGATTCTTTCCTTGTTTCTTTTTCTCTTTTTCTTTCCCTTTCTTTCTTTCTTTCTTTTAGAAATGTTACCAATGATTAAGGCAAATAGTATTTACCATCAGCAGATAAATCAATTCCACAGAGATTTCAAATTCTCACTCTTTCTCCTGCATCTTTAGCTTTCAAAGCTTTTGTCTTGTTTGTTTATTGTTTTACATCCTTGGCTGTTTCAGGTCCTCTCCCTCCATCTCATCTTTTCCAACCTGCACCAAATTTGCATAAGCAAAACTCAAAGTACTGTAACTGATATTAGAAAATTCTCCCTGTGTTTTGTGAAGACGTATTGTGCTGAAATCAATAAGACTGTTTAAAATTCAAAGACCTGCAAATCGTTCTGTTTGTCCTTTGATAGGGCCTGTGCTGATTAAAATGCTACCAAGAAAGCTTAATTGCTGCACTAATTAAGAAGTCTTTAATTTCTTTCCTAGGATGTCGTTTGAAGCTGAGCTTGTACCAGTTCAGGGAAGGTATTTTCTTCCCTCCCTCTGCCCCCTCCTGGCCCCTCCCCTCTCCTCCCCGCTCCTCTCGTGCCCCGCGACGACATCCCAATGAATGGGAACTAATAGAGAGAGTGGTCTCAGGTCTCACCATCTATTACTTAACAGAAATCGACACAGGACACAGAGTTCAGTGCAGTATGAAATGCAGTTTTTCAGAAGAGCTGTAAGGTTGCAGGAGACAGTGAGGAAACACAGAGTAGCTGTTGCAGCTAAAGTCCCGGGGAATACCTGGATGACAACAGGCACTTTAGCTCGATGATGAGGGCATCCTATTTGGTTAAAAGGGGGCAGTGACAAGGGAATGCTTCTACTGAAACAGGGCAACATAAAAAATATATGTTCCAAACCTGTGGTTTTTAAAAAAGAAGAATAAATCTGTAGAAAGGAGGATTTATAGTTGGGATTTGGTAAGTATCATTTTATTTTACGAGTATAAAATCATGAATTCTATGGGGATTTATTTTTGACCCTTTTTATAACCCAGGGTGGCATAGCACTGTATTACATCCTTTGCATCATTTTCTATTGACCTATTTTATTCACTGATTTCTCAAGTGGGGAAACTGACTAAATGATTTCACAAAGCTTTCTCTGTAATCAATAGTCATTTTTTAGGTTTATTCATGCTGCATTATAATTCTGGTAAATGACTGCAAAGCAGAAGATTGTAAGAAAGATACAAATATTGACAAAGCCAGGATAAGTCATGTCTTTAAATCTTAAGAGTTTCAATATAGCAATTGATATAGTTATTTGAAAGAAAAAGATTGAAAATGCATATTTCATGCACTATAAAAAACAAATGACTGGGTAACTTAAAGATAACACATATCTGCATATGTTTCTGGTATATCTCAAAATTTCCTGAAAGCTTTGAGGATCCTCCTTTTCTAGCATCACTAAGCGAAACAGAAATAATTTGGGCATTTGCACAAAGGAAACAAGAAAAGGTTCATTACAATTTTATTCTTTCAAGTTTTCCCCAAGTTCTATTAGAAGCATGCACAGAAAAATACAGATATATACTTCAGATATATACTGAATTCCTTTCAGTGACAGGACAAGGAGATAACACGCTTAATAGATTCAAAGGGAGATTTACCATTCCGAGCACGACGTCACTCTAATTATGTTTACTCTAATTGAAAGCAAGGTTTTTTGGAATCTGAAATTACTTTCAGAATTTTTTTTTTAAATAATGCAAGTGGATCAAATGTTGATCACAAGCATTTCAATCTTTCAAAATGTATTGGAAAATTAAATGAAAAGTGGAGTTTGGTACAAACAATGCCCCAGGGCAAAAAACAACTAACACTAGATTTTCCAGTCCAGCCATAACACAAATCAATTTGAGCACACTTCTATGGCCAGACTGCCAGATTGTTATGACTGCTAATTCACTCAATCAAAGAGTGCATTAGCACACCCGGCACAAATAGCTTTAACAATAGAGTGCACTTCTGAACAATTCTAAGATATATCACAACGGAGAAGTAAAGAGGAAGATCATTTTTACATCTGCATATTTACTAATGGACCTGTTTCCTTAGTAGGAAAAAAAAAAAAAAGATAAACTTCAGGCAGAGGTTTATTAAAGAGCTATCCAAGTTTGGCAAATCTAGGAAGGTATCAGGGTACCAGTAGTTCACTGACTTTGTTAAACGTTTCTCAGGAGAGAGTCCAAAATTGATGTTTGCACTTCAGTAGTAAATCATTGAAGATGGAGAAATTATGCCAAGTAACTCTCTCAAGCCTTTTTAACTTAGACACTCGGCCTCACCAATCAGCTCAGCAGATATACTTTGACTGCCTGAAGCACAGACTTCTCTACCTCTACGCGTTCTGCCTCTGCCTTCCCCACCTAGGGTTCTAACTTCTGACTTGTAGTGACTCTCACTTCCTCAGTCTTCCCCTCTTTTCCAATTCCCTGCCTTTCCTCAAGAACGAGGAATAAGACTTTTATCTCCCGGATACACTCTCTAATCAGGCGCAGAAGAGCTTGGTGATAAATTACCCGAAGGACAGAAGGTGGGGAGCTGAAGGTGAGCACACTATAACTTGAAGCACTCAAACTTTACATTACAAACTTCCGTTCTTAATAAAGAAGTGGTTTAAATGGTTATAAATAACTTTGACCTGTTTTACAGCATGGAAATGCATGGACTGTACATATTCTTACTGAATGCATATAGTAATGATCTATTCATATTCCTGTTTGCATAGATCTCAGAGCCAACTGGCAGGATTTGCACCACTGTACCTCTCTCCCTAAACTTCTGTCCTCACCTCCTTTTCTCCTGGTTCAGAATGAAGGTGACATGTAGCCAAAAATACTTTGCTGGTTATAGGGCATATTTTAAGAAATCTCTAAACCCATGCCAGGGGAGAGAGAAGGTAATGGCAAAGAGAAGAATAGTTACAAAGAAAAGGAAAAAAAAAAAAAAAGCCATCTTAGGATTGTTTTCCTGACTCCAAACTACATAATTTCCATGACAGCCAGTCAACTCTCCCTGATAATTTAGTTATACTTGTCCATCACTCCTTACTTCCAGTGTAAGTGTCCTAATTCCATCTCTGGGTTGGTATTGAATTGCACAGCCAAATATCCAATAGAAAAATAAACACAGTGAGATCATTTTAGAGTTGGATTGTAAAAGGAAGCAGCAACAAGAATAATATAAATTGAGATTAATTCCCTTCATCTCTTAAATCAGGCCATTGTGAGAGGAAGAGCAGACTGGATTGAAGTAAGGTCAAAAAGTCAGGCAGACATTTAAATCCTTAGTTCTCTGGTAAATATTCTGCGTTCAACTGTATCTTTTAATACGAGGCATTTTCTCATTGTCATACTTCTTTTTCTTTAAATAACCCAACTCATTTTCCTCTAAAGAAGATCAGTATCAGGACCTATGAATTGCTTAAGGGATACATAGCTGGGAATGGGGGTGGGGAAGAAGTCTTATGTAGTATAAATGCATGTTCAATATGAAAACATAAATTGTCACATAATTTTGTGATGTTAGGAGAAATGTATTAAACTTGATTTTAAAAGTTTATGTGGATTGCTTTTTTGTTTTGTTTTAATTTATAATCTTCATCCTTTTTTCTTCTTTGCTCTATTAAGTAAAAGAAGAGGTCATTGTCTAACAAATAGCCTGTAAAAACTGTTCTATTTGAAGTCCAAAATTTCAAGGATTGTTAGAAAAGAATAAACTGTTTATTTATTTATTGCCCTTCAGAACAAAGAGTTTTTTTAAAGTTGAAAGAATAACAATTGCCACCTTCCAGCCGGAGATCTTGTATGTCAAGTTTCAGCCCAGAGCAAATTTTTACAACAAGTTATAAACCCCCTGTAACAGAGGGTTTATTATAATGGAAGTGCTGACACAACCTTAACTATAGCGTTGTAAACGGCTATGCTATAATATCCATTAAGCAGAAAGAAAAATAAGCTGGCTGATCAATAATTTATACAAAGAGTACCAACTGCAGACATAATAACTGTAATGTTTGCAAAGCAATCTCTCTGCTCTCCAGGCTTAACAGTAAACGCAAACTAGCAACGCTGTTAATTTCCAGCTCCTACAGATAAGAATACAAACAAATTACTTAAAATTATATTTTGCTCAACATTTAGCATGCCTCGATGGGATAAAATAAAATTTAATTATGATGCAACTTGTGCCGGATGCAAAGCTGTTTTGTTTTCCAGCACATTTTATTATGAAAGGACATTCATTTGGAACATCAATTATGGGGAAATAGTATGTTTCAATGAGTTGACTTGGGTCAGGCAGGCTCTTCTAAGAGTTATTCAGACATGGAAACAGATTGACACTGTTTAACTTCAAAGAAAGTTACAGGGCTTTACAGAGCCACAACCTGAAATACAATACTGCAAGCTCTGATCCGAGTCAACTGTCAGTAAAAACACACCTTGTCATTAGAGTTCATGGGAAAAAAGACGCTGGCTTGGAAAATGTGGCCATCATTAGCATCCAGTGATTCTTGGAGTGCTCAATTAACGGTAAGCCTCATTTGCATGGAAGCAAGATGTGTCGTTTCTACCTAATAAATGGGGATCATAAAATGTGAGCATTATTTTCTTTTCTGGAAAATTTTTTAAAATATATTTTCGTAGATGTCCATATTTATTGCTGCTTTGCTTTGTGTAGTGTCCACATGTGTGGAGTGTGTCATTTTGATATTTTTGTTCTTGTAGATGGCTTTGAAAGCAGGAAAAGATTTGAGAGGTGTAAAAGAAGGAAATAGAAGAATTGAAGGATCCCAAAACGCCCACTATGCACATACTCAAGGTTGAACCAGATTGTACATTTCTAAGGTTCACATCTCCATCAGTCTTTGTTGTCTCTTCATTTCCTGGGGGGGTGTGGAACCCAGTAGAACGAAGAGACATTGCTATCAGAGTTGTAAAATGGTGTATTACCCTGTGAGCAATTGCACTTGGAAAGGAACCAGTAATTTATATGAGAAGTGTTTAAGATTGCCTGCTCACCCAGTGATCCATGCCAGGTCAGTTCCAGTAATGCCAGAAAACAAAAGGAGGTGCACATCACCGGGAAAGAGACACCTCATATGCCTTAAGAGCTTGTGAAGGGGAGCACTAAAATGCCATTTTCTCAAATGAACTGGTCATTACCATTTAAAATCCTAAGGGGCTGTGGGACTGGGGAGGAGAGAAAGAATTTTTCTTTTGATTTAACAGGGCTCTGAAGTACTAGTTTTAAGGGGGAGGTTTTTTGTTGTGATTGTCTCAGCCCTATGCTTTAGCAAAGGTTAAATCCTGAAACAAAGGTGCATTTTTTAATAATGGAATGGAAAAGGATGAACACGATTCCTCTGAGAATGCACTTGGCCCATTTTTAAACTTAGAAATGAACTGTTTTAAGGATTACCAGTGCAAATAGTAATACAACCCTCCACTAGTAATGTCTATGCCAGGTTCTAAGTTGTTGTTAATTTTTTCCTTGAAAAGATGTGCCCAGATCGACCCTTCACCCCACTGGTTTCCAGGAGAGGACTAGGGATACTGGCAGGATGTTATATAAGAAATCACTTCCTAAGAATTCTTCACAGGTCTCTTTATTCTTGTTTAACATAATCAAAGCACAGGCTCGGAGTGGTATCCTGGCATTGGGGTACAGATTGCTTCTCTGCCGTCCTCAGGCACGTGCTTTCCCCACAGACTGTAAAGTTGTTTCAGTTTTTCAACCAGAGTTCAGTTCATTCACATGTCCAGCATTTAGAGAAGGAACTGAAGAGACAGACCATTTCCCATGTAAGTCAGAATTTATAATTTACTGATTGGCTCAAGGTTCAGCATATCCAGGAATCTTTGCAGATTTATCCTTGTGTATTGTAACTTGCATGTACTTTGATGGATAAGGCAATTATCTTATACTTTCACACTTGTTGATATGTTTCTCTTCAGGTGGCCTCAAGTCATTTCGATTCCTTTTGGATAGCTAGGATAACGCTTAGCACCTGTCGGGTGTTAGGTAAAGGTCAGCTGGGTAATTAAAACTACTTCTATATTATCCACACATTTCCTGTATCCCCAAATTGTGTAGACTGCTCATTCGCTAAATCATATTATCATGTGACACATAACAGGATATTGAAGACTAACAAAATTTTAGATATGCTCATTTCTGTTCTAATATACAATTAATTTAGGAAAAATTCTTTAGGCAAAGATCCAGAGATGCTAGATCAAATAGCCAGAAAGGAGAATCTTAGACCTGTAACTAAGGCTTGTATCTGGGACCTAAACAGAAAAAAAATCTTTTCTTAATCATCTGAGGAGCCACTGGGAGTCTTCACCAAGAATGGAATATAAGTGATAGTGGACTCTGACGGGCTGCTACAGATGATGAGGGAATGCAGGTTTGCATGTGAAATTCTGTCTCTCAAATGTGAGTAAGCAGAGGTGTATGCCCTCATTTGTATACTCTACAAATTTTACTTTAATTCTACCATCACCTTAATGTACATAATCTTCTCTGTTAACACAAAGCACACTTACTTTTGTGTACTGATGGGATGCTGGTTGCTGAAGATGTAAAGAAGACAAAGGTATTCGTCCTGATTAGATTTCATCTACATTGTCTCTGTTCAGTCTTATTTCCATAACATCATTGAAATTTTGTATTAGGGGAGCCTGGAAGATCATCTAATCCTAGAACTGCAGGTCTTGGCCTGCCATTTTCACATCCGATGACCATGCTAGAAATTACCAATGATTCTCAGATCCCTCCTTGGGAGCTTAGGGGCAGTCTGAGAAACCTTCCCAGTGTAGGACTGTAGGCAGTCTCTCACTACCAGTCCATTCGATTTGTCCTTATACATCATTTCTGATCTTACAAAAAAGGAAACTGACATATTTTGTTAAAATATGAGAACTTGCCTTTATACTTGCAACTAGTTGAGGCTTAAGCCAGGAATTAGACTCAAGGCCTCAGTGAGGTTTTCTGCCCCACAACTATTCTTGAAGGAAACCTTTTTGAGGTAAGCAGAGGAAATACATTTTTATGGCTTCCTATATAAGGGAACAGAAAAGATAGTAGACTGGCATATTTGGATCTGGCCTCATGGTTCTCTGCCTGTTTCTATCACTGTTTAATGAATTTCTATATGCTCTAACAGAGCTACTGATGTGTTCTCACTTGCTGCGTAGATGTATGCAGTCACACGCTACAAGGTAGCACAATGAGGATGGAGAATCCTGAACAAGAGTTGGGGAAATACTGTTATTTCAGGGATAAGATTTTGAGATCTTGAGACATACTTAACTAATATATGATGTTAACAAGTTAGAGTGCAAACCCCCTGAGGTTCCTTGACTTTTGTGACTTATCTCTGGTTTCCTTTGATTAGAAAATGGCAGCATCTACCAGTAAAAGTCATTTGTTGAAGTGCTTTGCAAAATCAGGCGTGAAACCAGAAGTTGATTGTGTAAACACGTTACTTTTCTGTAGTCTCTTACCAGACTTAGTTTGCTTTTCCATCGGGGACTATCCAGCCTCTTTCTCCTATCCTTTTTCATCCTGATTTCAAGAAAGGCCACTCTCTACTTGTTTTCCAAGAGGTGATTCAGGGATCACTCACAGCTATTCCCAACAGAGCAATAGCACAGCCCTCCTGCTGCCCCATTTAAATTGTCTGAACTGCGTGGCTTTTTCATTTACTCTCCCTTTAGAGTGAGACTGCAAAGTAGGGAAGACTTGAATGGCCTTGTATCTTCAAAGAAGCGCCTTGAGCTCTGGAATGCAACAAAGTGGGAGAAACCACTGAACACCAGGAAATGTCAACAATGAGGCGGGAATGCCTGGGCAGGTGGATTGGGGTCTTACCCTAGCATTCTGTAGGACAAGGCAACCCACGCAGCTGAACAAGAAAATGGGTCTTTTTCCCACAGAAACAAATTTGACTGATTTTGAAACACACTGATAACAACAAGTGCATAAATTTTAGCATATGCTTACCCGGCAGTACTTTGTTACATTTCTATTTAAGTGATTTGATTGACACATTGATGATAGTTATTAGTAGAGAAGAATTAAAATTTCCAATACTCTGAACATTTTGGTCCTAATAGGAAGCTTTAGGCCTTGACTGAATAAAGCATTAAAAATGACTTAGGATCAAACCAATTTTAATAGCTAAAATGCATTTACATTTATTTGTAATCTATTTAAAGTAAACTTAAAGGAAAGTAAAAATGTTCCCAAATGCCATTTGCCAAGAGTAGCATTTGGAAGCTTGATTACTTCTAAACACCGAATATTTGAGTTAGCAATCTATAATTGATAAGCTTCATTGTAAATATAGTAAGTTTTAGATGGCACATCCAGGAACTAAAAAATGTAAAGAGATAAACTCATGTCTTCAATGTTGCTTTTTGTCTTAATATTCATGAATTATTATTATCAGGTTCTTGGCCAAAATGTTCTAATAAATCCAATTGCTTTGAATATCCAAAAGAATTCTCCTTATCAGGAACCGTCAAAGGTAAATATGCAAAATGGTGTGTGTGTGTGTGTGTGTGTGTGTGTGTATACATATATATATATGTTCAATTTATGTACATTACTATTATTACCTATTATGAGACATAAGACATTCAAAATTAATGTCAAAGTAATGCTGCATTTGAAGTCCTGTAGTTGTATACAGCACTTATTCTGAACATGTTTTAAAAGAATATTTTCTGTGAAAATATATTTTTACAGTTTGATAATCTATTATTTTAATAACAAGATTACTACAATATTTTTTATCGTTTAGCTACACATAAACAGTTTCAAGGAATTGCTTTACACTCACACACACACACACACACTCACACATACCTATTTTCAGAATTTTCTAAATAGCAATTATTTTCTTTATATTTATAGTCTATAATCCATGGTATTTTTGGTATCCAAAAAATACTTACTTTTTGTTTCTACTTAAGTAATTTTAGTCTAAAATCACTTGCTAATCATAACAACACAGCAGAAGTTTGTTTTGTAAACATTTTACTTTATTATCAGCCTTTGTTTTCTGATACAATGCTTTAAAAATATCCTCTGTTGTATAAAGGACATTGTTGCAAAAAGGCAGCTCAAAACTTGTCCTTCCCTTCCTTTCATTGATCTGTTGCCTCTTAGGTGATATGAACAGCTGTCTCCAGCTCACCCACAAGCGAGCTGAACATAATAATAAGGTAGTGTTACTGGCCTGTATCTATGAATGATTATGCAGAGGGTGCCAGTTCTTTTACTAAAGATAAGGTAACAAAGATACCAGAGAAGAAAACTGGTTAGCAAAAGCAAACGAGTGCTCCCGACTTTAAGGTTTAGTTATTTCTCTGCTAACCACCGAGTTTCTCTTTCGGTTGGGTTTCCAATAAGGTGAAGGTGCCCTCTGTAGGAGACTCCCAGTAAATGCTGCTTCTTTATATTTGGGTGGCGACATAGAAGTTTCCCCCCTTGCCAATTTACAAACAAACAAACAAACAAGCAAACAACACAGTACTCTGTGCTAACACAAGTTCGAACTCTTTAAAAATGCTAGAGGGAAATTAGTATGAAGTACATAATCAGTCATATAAATCTAGTGCCTTTTCAAATGAAAGAAATTCAACACTGAGAAAGCTGTTACAGCACATTGGTGTTTGATATTTACTGACATTGTGGTATGTAATAGGATGAATATTCTAAATTGAGAAATGTTGTTGAAAGCAGAAAGACAGAAGGTCTTGGCATAGTTCAGTGAAAAGTGGATCTAAACAGAAGAATCCACATGCAGACACATTCACCACCTAATAAATATACCTCCCCAAAAGGTCTTCTTATCTTCCTTTCTTATAAAGGTTACCATAATGCAGATTCATTATCAGTCCCACTGGGTAGCATATAGCTTGGTAAGAAATTGCTTTTGTTAGCATGCTCATGGAAAGAGATTAGCTATTTCACCAGATCTCCTGGGGCTATTTGAAATTTTGGGAATTCTCTCTGTAATTTAAAATGGAAGTTAAAGCCAATGTGAATAGACTAGGGAAAATCTCACAAATTACACCTCTCCATCTGGAAGTTTCTTCATCACTCATTGCAGAAGTACAAGCTGAAATCACATTTGTTACAGGCAGGAGAGATTTCATCAGTGATGATGCCATTATATGAATATTAATGTTTTAATAATGAAGCATTTTGGTCACAAAGAAAAATCTAAAATTTAAATGCTTGATAGTCTTTGGTTTTAAGTTTTGGTCTTTATTGACTTTGTGTATTACTTAAAGTTTGTCACTATTTTCATTTTTTGGATTATGACTTTAGTTTCTGTAGAATGTGTGTGTAGGAGTCTAGTATCACCTCCATAGCAATACAGGTGTTAGGGGATGAACAGCGAACATGGGAGCATAAGAGAAAGGAATTGCTGCCTCCTTTTACCTATTCGTCTGCTTTTGTCCTTCAATATCTGTCAAATATCCCTTCTCTGTGAATCTATGTTTCCATAGCATGGGCTATGTACCTCAGCTACAACAACATTTGTGGAGCGATTATATACACGGGCACTGTGTATAGATCATCTTTATATAAGGCCTTATATAGATCATCTCATTTAATCCTCCTAACATACAAGAAAGACAGGCAATTATTATCCCACAACAAATATGAGGAAACTGAGGCTTGAGAGGCTAAATTATAGTCTATCCCAGGTCCTGCTTTCTTCTCCACTACGATACCCTCCCTTTTGATCTCACTTATTTGACCAGCTACCTTTCACATGCTCAACTTATTTGTGTCCCCGTCTTCCTAACACAGCTGCCTAGTGAATCCCTAACCAGGACTAATGTAGCAATCTGCTATCCCTCTGGATGACTGAGCATTGCTAAAGATTGTGCCATAGCTATGCAGATTGGTATCCTTAATTATTCGTGACTCTTAGTTACAAGCTTTAAATTTAAGCCCATTTATCTGGAAAGGGTGCTGAATAAGTTCACATCATCACATTAATAGGAAGTCATGGCTCTAGTTAGTCTTAGTGATAAGTGCAACCAGAGTTCAAACATATCCTTATGCTATTCTGTGATCTCTGAAGACACATTTTCCAGGATGTCTTCTTCCAGGTTCTTGGTCTAGATATTTCATATAGACGCATTCATGGTGCCTAGCTGCAACCTATGCTCCGTGCTTCTAATTCTACCATCAGAGATGGATTGAGATTAGCTTTCTTGATACTCAAGGTCCAAAATCCAAGAAAAGGTTTTGATTGGGTCACCTTGGAACATGTATACATTTCTGGGTGAAGAAACCTGTCAAGGGCAGTATTAGGTAATGATTAAGAATGTGTGGGTTGTGGGGGTGCCTGGGATTTAAAGCCTGGTCTGTGCGTGACCAGGGACAAATTTACATCCTTGATTTCTTTATCTTCAAGAAAGGAGATAACAATTGTATCTACTTTGTTGCATTGTAATGGTGATTAAATAAGTTAATACAAAAGAATTTGAATAGTTCCTGCTTCTGAATACATTAGTTACCACTGATCATTCAGGCCTTGGGATTGGTTCAGGTTGACACAGATATCCACTCACAAATCAAGCACTGTAGCCGATGAGGCAGAACCACTTAGCATTGAAGTTAACTTTTGAGGGATATGTTCAGTCTGGGGGTGCTGAGACATTTCCTAAAAGGGGGAGACTTTTCTAGATGAAAGGTTGAGGAGTGCTTGACAAATCGCCAGATGCTTGCTATACAATCGTGAAAAACATGTGCTTTTCTGTACCAATAGAGGACCATTCATCTACCTTATGTCCCCTGATCAGCTTTATTTCCTCTTCCCCTCAGTGATAATTCTAAAACTTCCTCAAATGCTATGTATACCTATCTCCTCATGTACTACATCCATATTCTGTAACGATAGTCCTGTTGCAGCAGGAAATTTAAGGCAATCAAGTTTTCACCATTTCTTCTTGGGACTGTTACTAGAGGCTTCTAGCTGACTCTCTTTCCCAGTCTTGCCCTTCATCCATTCACATTATTTCCAGATCCACACAGAACATGAGTGTACCATCTTCAGTATAAGTCTGGTCAAGTGGTGCATATACTTAAAGTCTTCAGTGGCACCACTTCACCTTCAGAATGAAGTCCAAGGTAGAGCATGACTTAGAAGAGCCCTCTTATGTCTCCTGTGTTGTAGTTAATACTCCCAGGTATAACTTTTATTTTAAAAAGTCTAAAGCGCTGAGTTTATAAATTAAATTATGCTTCTCCTATGATGAAAGTACTTCCATTTGTTTTTTCATTAGATACTGGACAGCATCCTGTTCTTATTCTTCCTAGTATTCTTCATAACTTGTAATTTTACACCAGGTTGTTTACTTTTTTATTGTGTGACTACCTTTACTGGTATTAAGTTCCTTTAGACTTTTTCTATTTTATTCCTTATTATAGTATCTGTCACACATAGTGGTTGGAATATAGAAGGTATACAATATTCATTGAGTGATAAATGACCTACCTCTAGTAATATGAATATACCATGTCATTGCATATATCTGAGTTTTTGCTTATGACTACATCTCCAACATTTATGTTCTTAGCTAACTCTATCTTACCCTTTATGACTTCTTTCCAAGAAAGATTCTCTAAAGCTGCAAGAAAGCAAAGTGTTTCATATCTATATTTGCACATTATCCCCTGTATGTCTCTATTTTGTTATTTGTTATGTTTTACTTGTTGTATCTGTCTTCATTAATGACAGGGAACAGATCTCAATCATCTTACCATCACTTAGCATGATGCTTAATATAAAGCAATCCTCAGGTTGAACTTTGCTTTCTTTAGAATGAAAATTAAACACTACCTGAATGACCAAACAAGTTTTGCATGAAATATTAAAGAATAAATTATTCACATAATTATATTCTACCTCTTCTTTAGTAACTTTCCTGAGAATATGAACCTAAATGTTTTTTATCTTCTTATTGTTTATTTTATAATAACTATTTAGCTATTAACCTATTACTAAATCTTATAAAATCATTGCTTGGAAGTGCTATTTTTACTTTGAGCACTTTAAATTTTAAACGAGGTTATATCTCACTTTTTCACCTCACCAGCTGAAGAATGGGGGATTTTGTCCTGCATAACCCTAGAAAAAAAGCACATATGCATATAATAAGCACTTGTTCACTTCATTCAATTTGCAGTTTGTGTAAATTTAAGACATTTAGAATATCTTATGTACTGTATTAGTTAGCTTTTTCTATTGTATAGAACCCAGAACTTTGTGGCTTAAAAAAAAAAAATCAGTATTACATTTAGTTCGCACTTTTGTGAGAGGACTGAAATGGTATCTCTGGTCCAGGTCAGCTCAGCTAGGTTGTATGGAGTACAATGGTTTCAATGTCTGATAATTAGCATATTGCCATTGTAGTTGAAGCTGTCGTCTTACCAGGCAGTTGTGTTGCCTGTGAATATTCTTGTACATGTTAACTTGTGGACATATGCAAACATTTTGTAGGTGCAATTCATGTTCCCCCCAAATTCACATGCACAGGTCTTAATCACCGATGTGACCACTTTTGGAGATAGAGTAGAAAGTAATTAGGTTATGAAGTTATATAGTTGGAGTCCTAATCTGATAGGATTAGTGGCCTTATAAGAAGAGGAAGCAAGAGATCTCTCTCTCCATGTGCATGCAGAGAAAAAGCCACGTGAGAACACAGTGAGAAGGTAGCTGTCTGCAAGCCAGGAAAAACACCTCACCAGAAACCCAATCAACCAGCACCTTGATCTCGGACTTTCCAGACTCTAGGACTATGAGAAACAAATTTCCATTGTTCAAGCTACGTGGTCTATGATATTTTGGTATGGCTGCCTGAGAAGATTAAGACACCAGGGTACATATCTAAGAGCAGACTTGTATGCTAATATTAGGTTAAATTGTTTTCCAAATTATCACTTTAAATCTCAAAAGCTGTTCGAAGTTCTTCCCAATGCCTGATATTCTAAAACTTCTTTAATTTTGCCAGCCAGGTGGGTATGAAATGGAACCCAATGCCACTTCTAATTTTTAATTAATTTATAGTTTTAGTTTATAGTTACTCATTACTAAGATTGTGAATTTTCTCATATGCTTTTTTAACATTGGCATTTTCTTTTTCTTTTTCTTTTTTTATCATTTTATTTTTTTTCCATCATGATAAGCATACTTTTTCATTCCCATTTCTTATTTCCCTCATCCTCCCACCCACCTCCCCTCTGATAACCAACCAGTTTGTTCTTTATAGTTGAGAGTCTATTTCTTGGGTTGTCTCTCTCTCTCTCTCTCTCTCTCTCTCTCTCTCTTCTTCCTTTGCTCACTTGTTTTGGTTCTTAAATTCCACATATGAATGAGATCATATGGTATTTGTCTCTCTCCGACTGGCTTATTTCACTTAGCATTATATTCCCTATCTCTAGCCATACTGTTGCAAATGGCAAGATTTCATTATTTTTATGGCTGAATGATATTCCATTGTATATATACATCACCTCTTTATCCATTCATCTATTGATGGACACTTGGGATATTTCCCTAGGTTAGCAATTGTAAATAATGCTGCAATAAACATAGGGGTGCATGTATCCCTTTTAATTAGTTTTTTTGTATTTTGGGGGGGTAAATATCCAGTAGTGCAATTATTGGATTGTAGGGTCATTCTATTTTTAATTTTTGAGGAACCTCCATACTATTTTCCACAGTGGCTGCACCAGCTTGCATTTGCACCAACAGTGCATGAGGGTTCCTTTTTCTCCACATCCTTCACCAACACTTGTTTCTTGTGTTTTTTATTTTAGCCATTCTGACAGGTGTGAGGTGATATCTCATTGTGACCTTGATTTCCATTTCTCTGATGATGAGTAGTGTTGAGCATCTTTTCATGTGTGTCTATTGGCTTTCTGGATGTCTTCTTTGGAGAAATATCTGTTCATGTCTTCTGCCCACCTTTTAATTGGATTATTTGTTTTTTGGGTATTGACTCATGTCAGTTCTTTATGTATTTTGGATACTAACCCTATACTGAATATGTCATTTGCAAATATCTTCTCCCATTTGGTAGTTTTGTTGATTGTTTCCTTTGCCATGTAGAAACTTTTTATTTTGATGTAGTCTCAAGAGTTTATTTTTGCTTTTATCTCCCTTGCTTCAAGACACCCATCCAGAAAAATATGGCCATGGCCAACGTCAGAGGGATTCCTGTCTGTGCTTTCTTCAATGATTTTTATGGTTTCAGATCACACATTTAGGTCTTTAGTCCATTTTGAATTTACTTTTGTGTATGGTGAAAGAAGGTGGTCCATTTTTATACTTTTGCATGTGGCTGTCCAGTTTTCCCAACACGATTTGTTGAAGAGATGTCTTTTCCTCACTGTACCCTATTCCCTTTGTCAAAGATTAATTGACCATATAATTGTGGGGTTATTTCTGAGTTTTCTGTTCTAATCTAGTGAACTATGTGTCTATTTTTAGACCAATACCATACTGTTTTAATTACTACCACTTTGTATTATAATTTGAAATCTTAAATTGTTTTACCTCCAGTTTTGTTTCTCTTTTTCAAGATTGCTTTGGCTGTTCAAGGGCTTTTGTGGTTCTACACAAACTTTAAGTTTGTTGCACATTTGAATTTTCTTCTTCTGTCAAGTGTCTGTTCTTTTGCCCATTAAAATTTGTACCATTTATGTGTTTTCAATTTATAGAATTCATTTATTTATTCTGAATACTAATCTTTTGGCAGTTATGTGTTGAAAATATATTTCCCACAGACTTGCTGGTTTTATCACTTTCTTTGTGACAGTTTTTGATAAACATTCTTTTTTTAAAAATTTTCTATTTATTTATTTTTGAGAAAGAGGGAGAGAGAGAGTGTGTGCAAGGGGCAGAGACAGAGAGAGGAAGACAGAGGATCCAAAAAACAGCACAGAGCCCAATGTGGGGCTTGAACTCATAAACTGTGAGATCATGAACTGAGCTGATATCCAATATTTAACCAGCTGAGCCACCCAGGCACCCTTATGAACAGACATTAATTAATTTTAATTTTAATGTAGTTGAATTCCTATTTTTTAATTTTAATGTAGTTGAATTCCTATTTTTTTCTTTATAGATTTCACATTTTGTGTTTTGCATAAGAAGTTTTCCCTAGTCCAAGAGCACAGAGTTATTCTTTAGTTTTTTGCTACAGTTTAATTTTGTTTTTTCTTTATACACTTAAGTTGTTAATACAGTGAAAATTGATGGGTTTAGGGCGGTGGAGAGAGGTGAGCAAAGGTGTTGCTACTGGCATCTAGTAGGTAGAGGCCAGAAATGCTGCTAAATATCCTATAATGCACAGGATGGTCCCTCAAAACAAAGAATTATCTGAACCAAAATGTCAATAACTATGCTAAGGTTGAGGAATCCTTGGAGTAGTGGTTTGTATAATACAACTTTAGTCACTATTATTAAATACTTCATATATACTTTTAATAAAGTATACTTGGGTTGCCTGGGTGGCTCAGTCAGTTAATTGTCCAACTCTTGGTTTCAGCTCAGGTCTTACGGTTTGTGAGTTCAAGCCCTGTGTTGGGTTCTATCTTGGCAGTGTGGAGCCTGCTTGGGATTCTCTCTCTTTCGCTCTCTTTCTTACCCTCCTATGCTCGCTCTCTCTCTCTCTCTCTCAAAATAAATGAATAAACTTTAAAAAAGTTATACTCTACAACTGTGGGTGTAATTGGCTTCTGTATTCTGTGTATTTCTTCAAGTTGTTAAATTTGTGGTTCAAGCTTTTTAATCTTACTGTTTTTTTGACTACATGATTTATCATTATTGAAAGAACTATGCTAAAATCTCCAAGCCTATGGATTGATTTCACTCTTATAGTTCTTTTAGCCCTGTCAACTCTGGCTTTAAATAGTTTGAGGCATATCAAAGTGCCAGGAACCTTCTGGAATAGGCTCAACTGACCAAATCTGGACCACTTTCAACATGAAAATAAAGAATAATAAACTGATTGCAATCATTTAACTAAATAAAGTAATAAATACATAATTTGGGAAGAAGAAAAGGCTTCTATTTATGATGGAACAACAACTTGTAAATGTAGAAGGAATAATGGAGTGCTATTTGGCGGCCATCACTGTGCTGGTTGATTAAGGCAAGTCAGGAATGGATATTAAAGACAAGAGAAGAGGGGCACCTGGATGGCTCAGTCAGTTAAGCATCTGACTCCTTTTTTTAAAATGTTTATTTACTTATTTTGAGACACACACACACACACACACACACACACATGCACAGAGAGAGAGAGAGATTGAGAGAGAGAGAGAGAGAGCATGAGCTGGGTAGGGGCAGAAAGAGAGAGAATCCCAAGCAAGCTCTGCACTGTCATAGTAGAGCCTGATGTGGGGCTTAATGCCACAAACCATGAGATCATGACCTGAACCAAAATCAAGAACCAGATGCTCAATGGACTGAGCCACTCAGGTGCCCTAAGCATCTGACTCTTGATTTACGCTTGGGTAATGATCTCACAGTTCATGAGATAGAGCCCTATGTCAGGCTTTGCAATGATGGCATAGAGCCTGCTTGGGATCCTTCCTCCCTCTCTCTTTCTCTCTCTCTGCCCCTCTCCTTCTTTCTCTCTCTCTCTCTCTCTCTCTCTCTCTCTCTCAAAATAAATAAATGAACATTTAAAGAAAGACAAGAGAAGAATATACAAAATTTAAAAGGTGGTACAAATAAAACAACAAAATGAGATGATAGGTATGAATACAAAAATATTAGTGACTCCAATACATGTGAGAGACTATGGTTCTGCCACTGCCTTCTCAGTTGGGTACTTAGCCAACCCCAGCCTGCCCACAACCCTCTGGGCCTCATTGTGTTCCTGATCCTCAGCCCCACAACTCTCTGACCCACCCCAAGCACACCACCACTTTTTTGATTCCAACACTTTTCCCACCTTGTCTGTGTTCCACAGGAAGTGAAGGGAAGGAAAATAGGAAGAAGGCAGCAAAGTGCTCAAATGTGAAGCCAAAGTTGATCTGAATTTATAAAAGCCCTCACACTAAAGGTTTCCATGCTGTGCTTCTATCTCAAATTTCCACTTTTCACGTAGTTACCAGTTTTATAACATCTTACTTTCTTACCAGCTAATGGATGTACTAAGAAAACGTAAAGATTATTTTATCAAGAATTTTTAGTTTTGTTTTTGTTTTTCTTAAAGAGTTGGCCAGGGTACTTGGTGCTTTATAATGCCAGAGACAGAAGCTGGAGGTAAATATTTATTTATTTATTTATTTATTTATTTATTTATTTATATTTTTATTTTTATTTTTATTTTTATTTTTATTTTTATTTTTATTTTTAAATTTTATTTTTTAAAATTTACATCCAAATTAGTTACCATATAGTGAAACAATGATTTCAGGAGTAGGTTCCTTAGTGCCCCCTTACCAATTTAGCCCATCCCTCCTCCCACAACCCCTCCAGTAACCCTGTTTGTTCTCCATATTTATGAGTCTCTTCTGTTTTGTCCCCCTCCCTGTTTTTATATTATTTTTGTTTCCCTTCCCTTATGTTCATCTGTTTTGTCTTTCAAAGTCCTCATATGAGTGAAGTCATCTGATTTTTATCTTTCTCTGACTGACTAATTTCACTTAGCATAATACCCCCCTGTTCCATCCACGTAGTTGCAAATGGCAAGATTTCATTCTTTTTTATTGCCGAGTAATACTCCATTGTATTTATATACCACATCTTCTTTATCCATTCATCCATTGATGGACATTTGGTCTCTTTCCATACTTTGGCTGTTGTTGATAGTGCTGCTATAAACATGGGGGTGCATGTGTCCCTTTGAAACAGCACACCTGTATCCCATGGATAAATGCCTAGTAGTGCAATTTCTGGATCGTAAGGTAGTTCTATTTTTAGTTTTTTTGAGGAACCTCCATACTATTTTCCAGAGTGGCTGCACCAGCTTGCATTGCCACCAACAATGCAAAAGAGATCCTCTTTCTCCGCATCCTCGCCAGCATCTGTTGTTGCCTGAGTTGTTCATGTTAGCCATTCTGACAGGTGTAAGGTGGTATCTCATTGTGGTTTTGATTTGTATTTCCCTGGTGATGAGTGATGTGGAGCATTTTTTCATGTGTCAGTTGGCCATCTGGATGTCTTCTTTGGAGAAGGGTCTATTCATGTCTTTTGCCCATTTCTTCACTGGATTATTTGTTTTTGGGGGGTTGAGTTTGATAAGTTCTTTATAGCTTTTGGATACTAACCCTTTATCTGATATGTCATTTGCAAATATCTTCTCCCATTCTGTTGGTTGCCTTAGTTTTGCTGATTGTTTCCTTCGCTGTGCAGAAGGTTTTTATTTTGATGAGGTCCCAGTAGTTCATTTTTGCTTTTGTTTCCCTTGCCTCCGGAGATGTGTTGAGTAAAAAGTTGCTGTGGGCCAGATCAAAGAGGTTTTTGCCTACTTTCTCCTCGAGGATTTTGATGGCTTCCTGTCTTACATTGAGGTCTTTCATCCATTTTGAGCTTATTTTTGTGTATGGTGTAAGAAAGTGGTCCAGGTTCATTCTTCTGCATGTTGCTGTCCAGTTTTCCCAGCATCACTTGCTGAAGAGACTGTCTTTATTCCACTGGATATTCTTTCCTGCTTTGTCAAAGATGAGTTGGCCATATGTTTGTGGGTCCATTTCTGGGTTCTCTATTCTGTTCCATTGATCTGAGTGTCTGTTCTTGTGCCAGTACCATACTGTCTTGATGATTACAGCTTTGTAGTGTAGCTTGAAGTCCGGGATTATGATGCCTCCTGCTTTGGTTTTCTTTTTCAAGATTGCTTTGCTATTTCGGGTATTTTCTGGTTCCATACAAGTTTTAGGATTATTTGTTCTAGCTCTGTGAAGAATGCTGGTGTTACTTTGATAGGGATTGCATTGAATATGTAGATTGCTTTGGGTAGTATTGACATTTTAACAATATTTGTTCTTCCTATCCAGGAGCATGGGATCTTTTTCCATTTTTTTGTGACTTCTTCAATTTCTTTCATAACCTTTCTATAGTTTTAAGTGTATAGATTTTTCACCTCTTTAGTTAGATTTATTCCTAGGTATTTTATGGATTTTTGTGCAACTGTAAATGGGATCAATTCCTTGATTTCTCTTTCTGTCACTTCATTGTTGGTGTATAGGAATGCAACCGATTTCTGTGCATTGTTTTTATATCCTGCAACTTTGCTGAATTCATGAATCAATTCTAGAAGATTTTTGGTGGCATCTTTTGGGTTTTCCATATAAAGTATCATGTCATCTGCGAAGAGTGAAAGTTTGACCTCCTCCTGGCTGATTTGGATGCTTTTTATTTCTTTGTGTTGTCTGATTGCAGAGGCTAAGACTTCCAACACTATGTTGAATAACAGTGGTGAGAGAAGGCATCCCTGTCTCGTTCCTGACCTTATGGGGAAAGCTCTCAGTTTTTCCCCATTGAGGATGATATTAGCATTGGGTCATTCATACATGGCTTTATGATCTCAAGGTATACTCCTTCTATCCCTACTTTCTTGAGGGTTTTTATCAGGAAAGATGTTATATTTTGTCAAATGCTTTCTCTGCACCTATTGAGAGGATCATATGGTTCTTGTCCTTTTTTTTTTGATGTGATGAATCACGCTGTTTTGTGGATATTGAACCATCCCTGCATCCCTGGTATAAATCTCACTTGGTTGTGGTAAATATTTTTTTTTATGTATTGTTGGATCCATTGGCTAATATCTTGTTGAGGATTTTTGCATCCATGTACATCAGGGAAATTGGTCTATAGTTCTCCTTTTTAGTCTCTGTCTGGTTTTGGAATCAAGGTAATGCTGGCTTCATAGAAAGAGTTTGGAAGTTTTCCTTCCATTTCTATTTTTTGGAACAGTTTCAAGAGAATAGGTGTTAACTCTTCCTTAAATGTTTGGTAGAATTCCCCTGGAAAGCCACCTGGCCCTGGACTCTTGTTTTTTGGGAAATTTTTGATTATTAATTCGATTTCCTTACTGGTTATGGGTCTGTTCAAATTTTCTATTTCTTCCTGTTTCAGTTTTGGTAGTGTATATGTTTCTAGGAATTTGTCCATTTCTTCCAGATTGCCCATTTTTGGCATATAATTGCTCATAATATTCTCTTATTATTGTTTTTATTTCTGTTGTGTTGGTTGTGATCTCTCCTCTTTCATTCTTGATTTTATTTATTTGGGTCCTTTCCTTCTTCCTCTTGATCAGACTGGCTAGTGGTTTATCAATTTTGTTAATTCTTTCAGAGAACCAGCTTCTGGTTTCATTGATCTGTTCTACTGTTTTTTTGGTTTCGATAGCAATCATTTCTGCTCTAATCTTTATTATTTCCTGTCTTCTGCTGGTTTTGGGTTTTATTTGCTATTCTTTGTCCAGTTCCTTGAGGCGTTAGGTTAGGTTGTGTATCTGAGATCTTTCTTGCTTCTTTAGGAAGGCCTGGATTGCTATATTCTTTCCTCTTATGACTGCCTTTGCTGCGTCCCAGAGGTTTTGGGTTTTGGTGTTATCATTTTCATTGGCTTCCATATACTTTTTAATTTCCTCTTTAACTTCTCAGTTAGCCCATTCATTCTTTAGTAGGATATTCTTCAGCCTCCAAGTATTTGTTACCTTTCCAAATTTTTTCTTGTGGTTGATTTTGAGTTTCATAGCGTTGTGGTCTGAAAATATGCACGGTATGATCTCGATCTTTTTGTACTTACTTAGGGCTGATTTGTGTCCCCGTATATGGTCTATTCTGGAGAACATTCCATGTGCACTGGAGAAGAATGTATATTCTGCTGCTTTAGGATGAAAGGTTCTGAATATATTTGTTAAGTCCATCTGGTCCAGTGTGTCATTCAAAGCCATTGTTTCCTTGTTGATTTTTTGATTAGATGATCTGTCCATTGCTGTGAGTGGGGTGTTGAAGTCTCCTACTATTATGGTATTACTATTGATGAGTTTCTTTATGTTTGTATTGATGAGTTTCTTTATGTTTGTGATTCATTGATTTATATATTTTGTGCTCTCACATTTGGCGCATAAATGTTTACAATTGTTAGGTCTTCTTGGTGGATAGACCCCTTGATTATGATATAATGCTCTTCTGCGTCTCTTGATACAGTCTTTATTTTAAAGTCTAGATTGTCTGACATAAGTATGGCTACTCTGGCTTTCTTTTTTTGACCATTAGCATGATAGATGGTTCTCCATCCCCTTATTTTTCAATCTGAATGTGTCTTTAGGTCTAAAGTGGGTCTCTTGTAAACAGCATGTAGATGGATCTTGTTTTCTTATCCATTCTGCTACTCTATGTCTTTTGATTGGAGCATTGAGTCCATTGACGTTTAGAGTGAGTAGTGAAAGATATGAATTCATTGCCATTATGATGCCTGTAGAGTTGGAGTTTCTGGTGATGTTCTCTGGTCCTTTCTAATCTTTTGTTGCTTTTGGTTATATATATGTTGCTTTTGAATGTATATATATATATATATATATATATATATATATATATATATATATATATATCTTTTCTCCCCTCAGAGAGTCCTCCTTAAAATTTCTTGCAGGGCTGATTTAGTGGTCACAAAGTCCTTTAATTTTTGTTTGTCTCAGAAACTCTTTATCTCTCCTTCTATTTTGAATGACAGCCTTGCTGGATAAAGAATTCTTGGCTGCATATTTTTCTGAATAAGCACACTGAATATATCCCACCACTCCCTTCTGGCCTGCCAAGTTTCTGTGGATAGGTCTGCTGCAAACCTGATCTGTCTTCCCTTGTAGGTTAGGGACTTTTTTTCCTTTGATGCTTTCATGATACTCTCCTTGCCTGAGTATTTTGTGAATTTGACTATGATATGCCTTGTTGATGGTTGGTTTTTGTTGAATCTAATAATGGGGGTCCTCTGTGCTTCCTGGATTTTGATGTCTGTGTCTTTCCCCAGGTTAGGAAAGTTTTCTGCTATGATTTGCTCACAAAACCCTTCTACCCCTATTTCTCTCTCTTCCTCCTCTGGGACCCCTATGATTCTGATGTTGTTCCTTTTTAATGAATCACTGATGACTCTAATTCTTAAATCGTGCTCTTTTGCCTTAAACTCCCTCTTTTATTCTGCTTTGATATTCTCTATAGATTTGTCCTCTATATCGTGGATTCTCTGTTCTGCCTCATCCTTCCTGCCGCCACTGCATCCATTCATGATTGCAGCTCAGTTATAGCATTTTTCATTTCATTCTGGCTATTTTTTACTTCTTTTATCTCTGCAGAAAGGGATTCTATTCTATTTTCGACTCCAGCTAGTATTCTTATTATCATGATTCTAAATTCTGGTTCAGACATCTTGCTTGTATCTGTGTTGGTTAAATCCCTGACTGTCATTTCTTCGTGCTCTTTCTTTTGGGGTGAATTCCTTTGTTTTGTCATTTTGAAGGGAGAAAAGGAATTAATGAGGTAGAAAAATCGAAATTAAAAATATTAAAATTTAAAAAAATATTAAAATTAACAATTAAACACACACCCACACACAAAAATTGAATAGAGATGCTAGATCCTTGGTGTGTTTGGCCTGGGTGTTGAAGGTGGTTTGATAGATTAGAGTAAAAAAAAAAGGGGGGGAGGAGGGAAGAAAAAAAAAGGAAATCGTTTGAGAATTAGAAAGAATGAATACCCTGAAATAGACTAAAATGAGGCGTTGGGGGCAAAATAGAATTTGAAAAAAAAACAAAAGTAGAGAATATAGTAGAAAAGCTTAAAGAAAAATATTTTTAATAAAAATTAAAAATAAATATGAATTTTCTCATTTTCTGTATTTAAGAAAAAAGAAAAGAAACGAAAAAGAAAAAAAGATAAAAAAAGAAAAAAAGGAAAAAATTGTTTGAAAATTGGAAAAGTGAATGCACTGTAGTAGACTAAAATAAAATGATGGAAGTAGAATAGAATTTGAAAAACTTTACATAACAGCAAGAAATATCGTAATAAATCTTAAAGAAAGATATTTTTAATAAAAATGAAAATAAAAATAAATTTTTTCTCTTCCTGTATTCAAGAAAAAGAAAAGAAGTATAAAAGAAAAAGAAAAAAAAAAAGAAAGAAAATTTGAATAGATGAACCTGCTAACAACTTGAAGTAGGACTGAAATTGCTTCGTTTTCCCCTGGAAGTCAGTCCGTGTAGCTCTTTATGGTCCATAAGTTAAGCCGGCGTTGAGGTTTGTGTTCTTGAAGAGCGAAGTTGGCCCAGTTGGGCGGGGTTCAGTGTAACAGCTCCGGTCTCCACTAGATGGCGCTGCTAGCCTACTGGGGTGGATTGTTGCGGAGCTCGTAAGTGCGTCTGCGCATACGCGGGAGCAGGGCCCATGGCACCAACCAGTCTGCACTCTGGGATCAGCAATCGCGCACCCGTCCTGTGTCTTCAGCTCTCGTCCACTCCGTGACCAGGCCACAGGCAGTACCTCTCTCCCGAGTTTTGTCTCAGATGCGGCTGTTTTTCCCGGCCCCTTACGTCCAAAGGACTGTGGCTTTGACCCGTTCCCCTCCCCCCCCGCCCCCCGCGGGAAGGTCTCACCGAGCAATGGCCCAATGAGCAATGGTCGATTATTGGCTGCACCCAGAAACACCCGCTGGACCCTGATGCTGCCGGTGACCCGAGACTGCGGCCAGGTGCCAGCCCGCCCCAGAAAATGTTTGCGAGATAGTGTAGCAGCAGCGTTTCGGGGATTATGGAAAATCACAACACACATCTGGCACCAGGCTTCACCCTTAATGACCTTGCCCCAGCACCAGTGAATGTGGCCGCCTTCTGGGGTCTGCTGGGACCAGGTGGCTTCAACAGTCTCTACCAAATGTCCTTCCAGCAGTGCAACCGCTTTTCCCTGTGTGGCCCGAGAACCTCCCGGACCCCACTCTGTTCCTGGGGATTCGCCCTTCCCACCAGAGCACCACCAGGTATGGAGCTGCGGAGTTGCAGCCTTTGCGCTCCCTTTGTTTACAGTCTTAAGGAATTTAAACCGTCTCCTTTCTCCTTTCTCCCTTTATAGTTTAGTCCCTGCGGCTGTTTCCAATTTTCCACTTTCTCTCCAGTTGCTTTTGAGGAGGGGTGCTTTTCCCGTATTCTCCCCCCTCCCCAGTCTCCATCTTCTCTCTGCCCGCAAAAGTGGTTCCCTACCTTCTGCAGCTTCTCGCTCCCCAAATTCCTCTCTCTGTGCCTCGTACCTGCTGAATTCTGTGGTTCAGGTTGTGCAGATTGTTGTGTTGATCCTCCAATCAGTTTGCTAGTTGTGTAGAATGGTTCAGTGTTAGTCTGGCTGTATTTCATGGACGCGAGACACACAAAAAGCTTCCATGCTATTCTGCCATCTTGGCTCCTCCCCTCTGGAGGTAAATATATGTGATATCTGAAGTTTTAACTTCATTTGAGCCAAATGAATGAATTTTAAAACAGTCTAAAGGCCTGGTTTCTTAAAATTGGAAAGGGAGTTCTAGCTTAAGTGACTTTTCCAAGGAACATAACAATAATTCAGAATGAGAATCCAGGTTTTTGTCATGACTCCTGACTTCTATACTGTGCTCTTCCTATTTTAACTGTAAAAACAAGCACATAGGGATATAATTACTAGCAGGAGGAGAATAAGAGTAGGAAATTATCCAGGATTTTTTCACCTCAACTGAACCAGAGTAACTTCCTTTGACTCACATGTTATTTTCCTTATACTGATTTATTAGAAGAAAGTGTTCTTATGTTAGAAGCAAAGATTGAAATCACTGATTGAATAGATGTGATATTTTTTTGTGGATACAAACTCTGCTTTCTCAGGCATCTTATTTTCTTATCCCATGACCCAGGAAAATAGATGAGAGTCATTTTTTGTGTTCTGTATGTCATCTTTTTTTCCCCAAATATTATCCCTGTTTTCCAAGATTTTTAATTAGGCAATCACAAGGTTGTATGTCCAAGCTTTCTATGTAATAAAGTAGTAGTTGAATATTCCACCCGAGATTATAATTATGTCATACTTCCCAATGTAATTTTTTATAACTTAAAAATATGCCTGGATTTTATTCACAGAATGAGCCATAATGTGGTAGGTCTGTATGCACTCCTTCTTGCCTCGCTTCCTACTTCCCAGAATCGCCTCTGTGTAGTTACCCAGGTACTTTGGGGTACCGCATGGACTTTAGGGATACAAAGAATCTTGGCATCCTTGTTTGAAATGCTGAGGCAGAAGTACAAGCCTCACTTTCTGTGTGGGTGACAGTGGGGGAATGTGGTCCGAATTGCTTCTGGCAGACATTCAGCAATCCTGTTGCAAAGGTGACTTGAGATGAAGCAGATATCCCAGAGAGCAGCACCAAAAGAAAGAGTCACTACTAAGTCCAGCAACTATGGAACTTATCCTATCTCTGGACTTCCTAATCACTGGGGCTCATAAACCTACCATGTTGTTTGTGCTTTCTTGATACACACACACCAACTCACAGTAACATTAAAGAAAAAAACAGAATGGAATGAAAGCAAACCAGCCAAGGGCATAAATCATGAGAAAAATTTGATCATGACTAAAGGTAAGGATTAGAGCAAGGACAGCCAGGCTTTGCAAAAGTTGGTCAAATGATAACAAATGCTTATGAAATAGGCTTTATGATTTTTTTTGTCAAAAATTGATAATGATTGGGGCACCTGGGTGGCTCAGTCGGTTAAGCGGCCAACTTCGGCTCAGGTCATGATCTCGCCGTCCGTGAGTTTGAGCCCTGCGTCAGGCTCTGTGCTGACAGCTCAGAGCCTGGAGCCTGTTTCAGATTCTGTGTCTCCCTCTCTCTGACCCTCCCCTGTTCATGCTCTGTCTCTCCCTGTCTAAAAAATAAATAAAACGTTAAAATTTTTTTTTAAAAATTGATAATGATTATAAGTAGCTTATTAACGTTTCAGAAGTATGCATTAAAGGAGCAACACAATACCAGTTCCAAAGATGTTCAGGCAAATGTACCCATTTAGGAGTTCATGTTAGAAGCTTAGTGTCAGTCGTTAACATACGTTGGTCACATCACTGATACTAAATTTAGACGTCTGAGTTTTTCTTATTTACTGTAAGATGCATTCAGTTAGGGCACAATTCTTTTTTGACTCTATGTGGAAGGTGTCTGAGGCAATTTTGTGGAAGACAAGGAACTCAGATGGTAAATCTAAGGTGTGCCCAGATGTTATCCACATGGCCAGAAATATTAGGGCAGTCCTTTTACTTAAAAAAATAAATATTGACCTGAGAAAGGCAGTAGAAAGGACAAATACTGTATAAGTCCACTTATATGAGGTACCTAGAGTAGACAAATTGATGGAGACAGAAAGAAGAGCAGAGTTTACCAGAGACTGAGGAGAAGGGACATCGGGGTCACTCTTTAATGGGTGCAGAATTTCTGATTGGGAAGACCAAAAGGTTCTGAAAATGGGTAGTGGAAATTGTTGCACAACATTATGAATGTATTTGATGACACCAGAGTGTGCACTGAAAAATGGTGAAATGGTAAAGTTTACGGTATGTATATTTTACCAAAACAGCCATTGACAGCACACAATTTGGTGTATAAATTCAATTATAAATGCTTCCACTTTCCCCTCCTTCCCCCCAAAGTGAGAGTCTGTATGAGGTGGCCAGCTGGGGCCAAGTGGGTGGGGGTTAAGAGGGGCCAAGAGAAGCAATGTGCGTATGGATCAGGACATGATTCTCTCTCATCCCCCTTCCCCCCTTTTTTTCTCTTTGTTTTTAAAACTGACTTACTGTGTTACTTAATGTACAAAAGTTAATGTCCCTGTCTAACTGACTTAATTTCAAAGCAACTTCATTTTTTAAAAAAGGCACCTGGGTGGCTCAGTTGGTTAAACGTCTGGCTCAGGTCATGATCTCGTGGTCTGTGAGTTCGAACCCCAGGTCAGGCTCTGTGCTGACAGCTCAGGGCCTGGAGCTTGCTTCAGATTCTGTGTCTCCCTCTCTCTGCCCCTGCCCCCCTCAGACTCTGTCTCTCTCTCTCTCTCTCTCTCTCTCTCTCAAAAATAAATACACGTTAGAAAAAACATTTTGTAAAATGCTAGACATCAATATCCAGATCTTAAAATAGAATGTGGTACTTTGGCAATGAATGACCAGCAATGAATCACCAAATAGGGGAAAAAATTAGCTTCAACCTGGAGACAATCTATTTACTCATTTAAAGTGTGAATTCAGGGTTAAAGCACTGCCCATAACTCTTCAGCCTAAGCTGGGAATACTTTTAAGATGGAGATCTTCCTGTTTCTTGGAGCGCCATATTCTACCCAACACAGTTGTTTGTGACTACTGGAATATGCCCCTTAACTTGGATCAAAGCCTCAGCCCTCACTCCATCAATACATCATATCCCATTTTCATATGATAATAATACCTTACATTTATTGAATTCTTGCTGCATGCAGGTACCATGCTAAATGTTTTGAGTGCACCACCTCATTCTACCCTCATAACAAGTGTGGGAAGCAAGTTGTGTTTTTACTCTTAAATGTTTTCATTTTTATAAAAAAAAATTGTTCGCTTTTATGTAAAACAAAACAAAAACAAAAACAAAAAAAGCATCTGAGTATATCTCTTCAAAGAGTTTCTGTGACCCAGCCATCTGCTTGCATTACAGCAAGCTAGATCTCCATCTCTGCTTCAGCTTCTCCAAAACATCCCGTGAAGTGTAATGCTTAAGGGTGCAGGTGTGAAGAAAATTCATAATCTTGATCACTTTCCTGAAACATAATGTAATGAACCCCACTTGCAAAGTTCACAGCACAGATTCTCCTGATGCAGTGGAAATTGAGCTCACTTTATTTATTTTTAATTTAAATGGTCTATTGAGATCTCCTATTGTATTTCCTTTATAATAGGCACATGATCTGTGACCACTGATCTCAGTTTTCTGCATCGAGACTAACTTCTTAACTTTCTTGCTAGCAATGACTATTTTTTACTAGTTCAAATATGTAGTTGATTGGGACTTAACGTTATTATTCTTGTTATTTCTAAAATGCCTAGTTTCTTCATGTGGTTTATAGTACATGGATGAGACACAGATTAGACAGCTTTCTATTTCCAATCAGACTCAGAGTCACAAAACACAAAGGTAAAAGCATTCAGATTTGTAAGTAAGTATTTTTCTGCATATATTTATTTTGCATTCCTCTGATGTACGATTACATAATATAGATTCATGAGAAAGGAACACGTACGATAAATGTAGGGTTTAAGAAACTCCAATGATTTCAAATTAGCATAACTTCACTCAACCACTGAGAGCACACTATTTGAAATATTTTATGTTGGCACCAGTTTCTCTGTATTTCTTTTTTTTTTTTTATTTTTAATCTGAAATTTATTGTCAAATTGGTTTCCATACAACACCCAGTGCTCATCCCAACATCTCTGTATTTCTTTATTACTGGATCTCATTACTTGATTTTTATTTATTTATTTATTTATTTACTTATTTTTAATTTTATTTTTATTTTTTGGAGAGAGAGCACATGAGCCCGACACGGGGCTCCATCTCAGGGCCCTGGGATCACGACTCTGATCCAAATCAAGAGTTGGACGCTCAACTGAATGAGCCATCCAGGCTCCCCTCATCACTGGGGATGAACAAATATATCTGAACAAATATATCTAAACAACTATAGAAGTAAGTTTTTGACGCACTTTGATTAGTCTGTGCCACTTTATATATACTGTCATTAGAGATCTTCCTTTGGAGTTCTCACTTTCAACTCCATTCCGTAATCCATAACCTCCCATCATACTGCTCTGTTAAATCTGCCTGTTTTTCTCTCTGTAATGTCAAGCAGTCTTGGTTAAAAGTTGGATACGGTGGGGAAAGCTTCCTGAGAATACAGGCCACTAAGCCCTTCAAACCTCTTTATTTAACACTGTCCTTCAAGCAAGGAGGTTTGTTTCTTCTAGGAGTAGTTAGCTCAGAGTACACTCACTGTTCTAGTAGTGTGTGCCCCTGAGCACTAAAGGTCTTCGTGACTTTTCAGGACAACAGACACTATTTAGTACTACCTTTTAGGTCTCAAATAAGACGTCACCATTAGAATTTAAAAGCAAAAGATAAATTTAAATGTCAAGGAATAGAAAGGCCGATGAAGATACCTGTCCTGCCCACCCACGTTTTATCATAAACCAAATTAAAACAACTATTAAACTTATTTATTTTAAGCCATTTGATATGCAATCCACAGTGCCCACCCAGACTAGAATTTGCAGGGTGGTAGAATATTACATATTTAATATCTCAGTAATCATAACTATTAAAATAATCATAATAACACTTTGCATTTACTGAGTACCTTTCATCCAAGAATCTCAAAGCCCTCTCTAAACATTAATTAGTTCTCCCAACATTTCTACCAGATAGATAAATATTACCATCCCTTTCCCCTGGTGAGGAAACCGATACCAGGTGGTTGTGAGCAGTCCCCAGGCTATTCCCTGAGGCTGTGACAGTTCTGGAGTGCTATCTCAGTGAACAAAATTCCCACCTAGTGCAAACTTCTTTCTTTACATTCATTCTAAGTAGGCTAGGTTCCCAGAGAGCTGTTTTAAAATTGTCAATGAGCTGTAAAATAATTTTAAGAATATATGTAAATCCCCAATGAAACTAATAAAAATAGGACCACAGGAATAGGCATGCATGTGAACATGCATTTCTGACATGCATTTCTAAATCTTTGTTCCCCAAATATCACAACAAATAAGACTGAAGTCTATAATCAATTTGTACCTGCCATGATTTTTCTCTTTCATAATTAAGCCATATCACTATTTTTACTTTCTACACTTGTTCAGTTTCCTTGTGGTTTTTCTCATAGAAAAGTTTAACTCTCCAGCTGATTCAATTTCTTTTAAGTTGAGCTGTTGTAGATAAAAATTGAAACCATCTGCATTTATTCCTTTGATATGATACTTATGATACTTATGATACTGAAAACTTTAAATACAGTCAAATTTACATGGGAAAAAAAGACCTTGGGCTTTTGGGATGAAGTTTTTGCTTTATTCTTTCCCTATTTGTCTTGGCATTCTAGTTACCACTTAATTTTATACCCTTTTTTACCACTTAATTTTATACCCAATTTTTCACTTTTCTGTTTTATACTTATATGGAGCTTAGTAATTTTTCACTTTAGTTGTGGATATTCATTGCGAATAAATGCCCACTGCAAACATGCCTTGCTCACTATATTCAATTACACAACACAAAATTTTACACATACATTAATTAAAAGATAGAATTTTTAGGAGTCAGACAATTATGTCCCAGACAGAAATTTATAGTACCAGAACAGTATAGACAGTGTCATAGATATTCAAATCCTATAAACCAATTCAGAACTAGTTATGCTAATGGTTTTCAAATGTTAATTATAGAGTCTGAGAGCTCTTAATGTTAAGTTAGAGTCCTTTAAATAGATAATATTAAGTTTGGTGCCAGACCATCTACTTATCCATGTCTAGAAATTTGGGAGAGTTGGAGGATAAAAGTGATGTGTATTTGTTGTTCTTTTAATCATTTATTGATATCCTAAAGCTATTCAAGTAAATTCACTTTTATTTAAAGCATGTGAACTTTGTGTCATAAATTTTGATTACACTGTCCACCATCTTAATATTTGGGCTCTATTGAAATATGTCTCATCTTTTATCCACTTTTCTATAATTTCCTTACTTCCTTATTTATCTTCTACCAACCCTTTTGCTGTTCTGTTTCCTGAAGAACCATTTGCTTGAGAATATCCTCTACCACAGAATGTGGGTCCAAAATATTTTTATCCCTATGTAGTGTGTAGTGAAATGTATGTTGGTTTTTCTAAACCCCAGTGATGTTATCTAATTAGATTGCCTGTCATAATCATTAACACAGCTCTTATGTTTAAGAAGTAACCTAGTTTTAGAAGTCAGAGCTGCCATTTTGTTCTAATTGAGCATTCTTTCCATTTATGTATGCAGAGCTGTGATTTTTTTAAAGTTTACTTTGATGCTTTTATTTTCTAGATTTCCTATTTTAAAACACTAAATAATTTCTATATAGCCGTTATATATGCACCCCATTTTATATGACATAGAAACCTGAATCAACATGAATTCAAGTTTCTGATGGGTGGCAATGTTGAAAAATAAGAAGCTGATAATGATTGTGGTAACTCTGACCCATTCAAGGCACAAAGTGATGTTTGGATACATGTTGGTCTGAGAGCTATCCTTCTAAAAGTGAAAATGTTCTTCAAACTATTGGTACACCTTTCATCTTCTAAGATTTGCTAAAAAGGATGGGAAATATTTCACATGCTTTTGATGGATTCAGAAACACCTTCCAACACTTACCTTTAAATACAATTTCACATCTGACATCTTCAACTAACTAAACCCCTGAGTCACCAAGAGCAGATTCAGTTCACCCCCTCTCTCACCCCACACCCCAGGTTAGTATCAGGGCCAGACTTGCAGACAGAAGGGCCCCAGGCAATCTTTTCAGCCTCCCACAAAATAATTATTGAGTAATCACTCAAAGCAAGGATTAGGTTGTTGCAGGTTAAGAGAAACAAGAAGTGGGCTGAGAATAATTGGGTTTTGCTGATAGCTTACCTGAGATGCTAGTTTAAAATACTTCCTTTAGTGGAATATGGTATACTCCAGGAAGGAAAGTCTCAAGAGCTAAAACATTCATGTCTAAAAAGAAAATTATGGCATAGTTGACTCTATATCACCTGATTTAAGGTATGTGGATATTGGGAATGAAAAGGTTTTTTTTGTTTCCTGTTTTTTTGTTTTGTTTTATTTTTAAATCAAGAGCTAAATAAAAGTAAATATTTAAGAAAAAATATTTAAGAGCTACATAGAAGTAAAAAAATGAAACTTTTGTCAAGGACAAAGCAATAGCTACTGCATTTTACTCATTTAAATAACAGAAACACCAGAGGAATAGAACTATATAAATATTTCTCAAACCAATATAAGTATACTTAAGTATACTTAAGTTCAGATATTGTAGATATTTGAGAAGAGACTAAGAATTGCAAGAGGGAGAAATAGGTTTAGGCTCAGAAAAGGAGGGAACAGGTGTGCAGAACTAAAGACAAGAAGAAATTAGAAACACCCCAAGAAAAAAAGGCCCCTTCTTCATTTCCTCTGATCCTGATTACCTGGTTCCCAGCATCTCCTCGATCTAGTTCCCCTCAGCCAGTTCTTACCTCTGTGTGGGTCGAAGAGCTATAGGCTGTGCTAGCTCACCCTTTCCCTAACAGGCTGGGCAACAATCATCCCTATCAGTCTCAGCCTGTCACCCTCTCTCCCTTTACCATCTCCTTTGAGAGACTCATTTCCCCCACCGTCTGCTTCTGATGGGTCTCTGATAATGAAATTCGTCCTACTCTTTCATATCTGTATATATAATATGTGTGAAACAAAAATAAGGAAAGACCTCAAATCTCCTTTCTAAAAGATTTTAAGAAAACTCTTGACACACATTTTCCATCGATTAAGTTATATTTGACACAATTAGTTATTTCAATTATTTTCAACACAGATCACTTTCATAGCATACAAAATAGTACGTTAGATTTGTTTATTTGTTTACACATTTAGCACTTCTAAATGATCTCGAGTTCCTCCATGAAAAGGGTGCATATGACCAATATCTATGTTTTGAGAGCCTAGCATAAAACCTGGCACAAAGCAGGTGCCATACATAAGTTTTAAACTAATGATTAAGTAGCAATTTTTACTCGGAGGTAACATCCACTTATTCAACAAATATTTGTTCAGTTCTTACTGTGCATTAGACACTAATGACATTGGGGATGCATCAAAATATGATACAGAAGAAGCTTTCTGTCCTCTGGATCCTACATTGTAGCTACAGATATAGGAACATAGCTTTTGTGAAAAACAAGTTAGAAATACACAGATTGAGAAGAAATCAAGGCATCAAACTACTTACTGTCATGAAATTAGTTCAGCTTTTGGAAAGAGAGAGTATATAAAGGGACAAGAAGGGCAAAGTCATCCTTGTGTGCATAGTTGGTCATAACTGTTGCTTTTTCTCATAACATTTTTACAGATGTCTGAATAAAGGTAGTTACTCTAATAATAATTGTTAATAAGTAATAGATATATCTTAAGAATATATACAATTCAGTCTAAAAAAACTAAACATTTGATTCCAAGGTACTGTAAGTAACATGATAATTAATTATTAAGTTTTCTAAATAAAACAACTAAATTAAACTAATTTAAAATAAAATTTAGGGGCGCCTGGGTGGCGCAGTCGGTTAAGCGTCCGACTTCAGCCAGGTCACGATCTCACGGTCCGTGAGTTCGAGCCCCGCGTCGGGCTCTGGGCTGATGGCTCAGAGCCTGGAGCCTGTTTCCGATTCTGTGTCTCCCTCTCTCTCTGTCCCTCCCCCATTCATGCTCTGTCTCTCTCTGTCCCAAAAATAAAATAAAAACGTTGAAAAAAAAATTTTAAAATAAAATTTAGCATCTCATTTTCAAAAGCACAGTTTAAGTTAAAAATATACCTCAATTAAACTGTTAAAGTACACGGTTGCTATGTAAAAGCGGCTTTGTTATTTGAAAGTTTTTGAGCTAACTCTTTATGATTGAAATGGTATATTTATTTATAAGTCATATTACCAGAATATTTGAGCAAATGATTTTCTGGGTAAAAGTGAATAAAATTACCTGCAAAATAACAATTCATTTCTTGTAGCTAGAATTTGATACTTTCTTTGAGACTGCTAATTTAAAAATACTGAAAAAATATGTCCTTGTTAATAAAGAGAACAAAGCAAAAGTTTCAAAATGGTCATCTATTGAATTATAACAGAACACTGAAAATCCAAATCAATGTCTGTGAGATGTTCTTTGAATAATTCAAAACAGTATACGTTATCTATGACATTAGACTAAATTATTATAATTTCCCATTATGTAGTCAGTGTAGTCCTGGCTTTGTTCTCCATGGGACAAGTTAATTAACACTGGACTAATTATTTAATGTCTTTATACGTCAACTATCTCATCTGTAAAGTAGGGATAATGGTAAAATTGTCTGGATTATTATATGAGATAATCCGTGGAAAGCACAGCCTGACATATCCCTACATGTATCCTGATTTTTAAATTGCATATGGGATCGTATAATATACCTTATCCTCAACATTTTCTTCTTTTTTTTTAAGTTCACTCATTTATTTTGAGAGAGGGAGAGAGTGTGAGTGTGAGTGCAAGCACGGGAGGGACAGAGAGACAGGCAGAGAGAGAATTCTAAGTAGACTTCACACTGGTAGCTCAGAGCCTGACATGGGGCTCAGTCCCTCAGATTGTGAGATAATGAGTGTGCCGAAATCAAGAATCAGACTGAGGTACCCAACTGAGGTACCCAAGTGCCCCTAAACCTTTTCCATTAATAAAAGGCTGCATAGAGTAGAAGCCAATAGGCTGCATAGAGTAGAAGTCAATAACTATTTGTGGGATGAATAAATTGAATAAATGATTCTCGCACACATGACTTTTGATACCAGTATTTTTTGATAGCATTAATGTATTTTTTCATCAGACAGACATACTATGATTCAATAACTTCTATTTCATGTTTTTTGTTTTTAGAGAGAGAGAGCATACGCAGGGGAGAGGGGTAGAAGGGTAGAGGGAGAGAGAGAAAGAGAGAGAGAGAAAGAGAGAGAGAGAGAGAGAGAGAGAAAGAGAGAGAAATCTTAAGCAGGCTGCACGCCTAGCATGGAGCTTGACTCAGGACTCAATCCCATGACCTGGGATCATGACCTGAGTTGAAATCAAAAGTCGGATGCTCAACTGACTGAGCCACCCAGACACCCGATATATTATTTTTTGATGGAAATTTAATCTCTTATACTTTTGAGTTTTTATTATCATTAATATTATTAATATAGCTAATTTTTTAACTGCATTCTGGAGGCCTGAGACTTTCTTTTCACTCACTTTCTGTAATGGAAAGACAAAAACTGTACTACCCAGATTCTCTTGCTGCAAGCATCCTGAATATCAATTAGGTTCCCTTAAAGGGATGTACTCATGGGAATTTTTGGAAAGTGTGTATGAGGTGGAGCCTGCCTACCTTCCCAATTTAGCCATTTCGATCAGAAAACATAGTTGATGTGATCCTTGAAGTATAATGAATTCTGTCCATTACTGTTATGTTAATGTCTGTGCTTGGTACAATTCATGGTCTGCCTCCCTCTGTCCCCGACCTTGACTTGGTGAGAGCCTTGACCACGTTGATCCCACCTCAGTGGCTGTTGCTGCTGCCTCAAATAGGCATATGATAGGAACCTCAGCAATTCCCTTGCAATCCTATATTAGAGGCCCACTTATGCCTCAGCAATGTTTCTTCCCAGCCCCCTCTGCCATTAGTTTATTTCTGATGATCTGTATCCCTGCTGGGTGTACATGAAAATGCTCAGACCGCATTCATGCAACATGTGATCCAAGGGTAGGTCTGGAGAGTTAAACACAGGTCTGCCCTTTTTCTGGACTTGCTATGATGTCCATCCTTTGAAGATCATGTTGGACAGCACGGCAAGTGTTCGGCATTAGGAATATCAAACAGGGGAAAAAACCCACCCCACAAGCCTCTCTGCTGTTGGAATTCCCCTCATGCTTTTTCCTGGATGTTTTAAAAACTCTTTCTGTAGAATGTTGTTCCTAGAAGAGACAGAGGAAAAGATGACATCATCATCCATTTTATTTACTGTACTTTTCTCTCCTTTCTTCTTACAATCCCTTTCGAGGCAATGATTTTCAGGCTTCTTCCACCCTATCAGTGTTGCTCAAACTTCAGGTCAAAACACCTTAGCAAATCGTGGCATCAAGCCTACTTTTTAAAAAATGAAATAGAATAGACTAGAAGTATCAGGACATATTAACTTCTACATATTATTTCATGAAATTTTAATTTCCATTTTAAAACATATATTTAGCTATGGTTAAATATTCATTTTATATCTCTTTTTGTATATTGAGTCATGAGAAAAAAAATGCATTTCTTCCTGAGGATTTTGGTCCAGTGAAACTCACTGTCCTATATCTTCATCGCGTTCTTGTAGGACAAGTCTCTGCATTTAGATGACAATAAGAAGAGGTGTTCTCTGCACTTTGGAAGAAACTTTAGGATATGATTCCTTTTGGTCTCATCCTAATATCTTCATAAGTGTTAAAGAATTTAGAAAATGTGTTCCCTCTAAACTAAATTTGCCTCTCAAAGTTATTGTGTTGCTGCAAGATCCTTTGATGAATGCCAGAAACTGAATACTAACTCTTTATTTTAGCCTCCTTTCTATAACCATTTAAACCTGCTCTCCTCCCAACCCCCATTCCTACCCCCACGCCTGTGTGCACACAGATGCCTCTGGGCAGATTGCATGGAGGTCAGCACAAGGAAATACAACCAGAAAAGCATATCACATTTCAAAAACATAATCTACACTGCACACCATTACATAAGACCTTCCAAAATGATTCAGTGAAAAGATGATTTTTGGGGGAAGAGTTTTTATTTACAAACTGGCATATTGATAATTTGTGATTTATCTTCTCACATAGAATAAGCCTCACAATATCTGGACTAGGCTTTTTGTAAAGCTGGGTTAGATATTTAGCCTATAGAAAAGATACGTAGGGTATGCATTTATGTTCATGGAGAATTACTCTTTGTGTGATAGTAGCGAACTATTATCAACCATCAGAAAGAAGAGAGTAAAGAGAAAAGAATACCGGCGAAGATAGAAAAACTTTACCAATGATTTTTTTTTCATTTCAATCTTTAAATGTATCATATCAAGTAATTACAAACTCTGTTCTCTGGAAATTTAAAAACCTGTAGTATGAATATTATAAGCATTACTGAAACGATTGACATTTAACTTTCAAATATCCTGGGCATGTAAATGTAGTTTGCTTTTGTTTCCTATCTCAATCTAAATACCTGTACTGCCTTCTCTGAAACACTACTCTGCCATTTCCACTCTAGACAAGTTTTCAACCTCTCTAAATCTGTTTCCTCCACTACAAAAACCAAATAATACAATCTCCAAAAACTGCTGAGTAGATTTAAAATACATGGGTATGTATGGGTTTGACATCTAGCAGGTATTTAGGAGTATCAGTGGCATTTCTTTTCCCTTTTTCTTTCTTTCTCCTTCCCTATCCCTTCTCCTTTCCCACCTACTCCTTCTTCTTGGAACAAACCAGCCCAACTTGGCAACCTAGCCTCAAATAATAACACTAACTATATGGAAAAACAGATATGTTCAGAATTCCTTACAATTGAATTTCAAATAATTTGTGGAACACAACCCATTTTACTAGAAATTGCCCGTGCATGAATTTAAAGACATCGAAAATTCCATTGCATTTGTTAGTCGTAGGTAAATTAGTAGAAAAAACAATTGGAAAAGAGATGATGTCTGTGGTGTTAGGCATACAGGAGGAAAGGGATTTTCCCCTATAACTGAGCTATAAACAACTATTTTTAGGACCAGTTTCTCTCTCCAGCATTTAAAAAATTAATAGGCATTATTTTTAGAGTAGCTTTAGGTTTATAGAAAAACCGAGCAGGAAGCACAAAGAGCTCCCACATACTCCTCCCAGCCCAGTTTCTTCTATTATTAACATCTTGCATTATTGTATAGTATATTTGTTACAACCAAAGAATGAATATCAATACATTATCATTAACTGAAGTCTATAGTTTACATTAGGGTTCACTCTGTTGTGTAGTTCTATGGGTTTTGGCAAATGTCCCATTATGTGTCTATCATTCTACTATCATGCAGTATAATTTCAGTGGCCTAAAAATTCTCTAGTATTTTAATTGTTCAGACAACTATTCAGATCTCTCTTTCTCTCTCACTTATTTGAAGATCCTAGATGGGAAATATATGGCAGAGTAAGATGGGACAAAGGATTAGGAATCTATTTAATAAATATTTGTGGAGCATCTACTATGTACTAGGACATTTGCTAAGTGTTAGGAATAGAGCAATGAAAAAAATAGGCAGAGAAGGGGCACCTGGGTGGCTCAGTTGGTTGATTTTAGCTCACATCATGATCTCATGGTGGTGAGATCAAACCCTGCTGTCAACACAGAGCCTGCTTGGAATTTTCTCTCTTCCCCTCTCTCTCTGCCCCTCCCCTACTTGCACACATATGTGTTCACACTTTTGCTCTCTCTCTCAAAATTAATAAATAAACATTTAAAAAAACAGACAAAGAGATATGTCTAGTGAGTATGAAAAATTAGAAAAAAAATCACAAATAATTGCCAAACGTGGTAAGTACCATGATGGGTGTTTTAGAAAATAATACATGGATTTATAGCACAGGTGGATAGATGTACATGTCAGGGAAGGGATCTCTGTAGAAGTGAGATTTTAGGTGGGACCAGACTTTGATGGGTATTTAGCCAGAAAAGTTCAGTGAAAAGGGATGGGAATGACATTCTGCAGGAGGAAACATGTAGGAAAACCTGAAAATGGGAAAAAAAACACTCAGCTCTTGGAGGAAGAGTGAGAAGGCCTGTCTTTTCACCAGAGGGCAAGGAACAAGGGGAATGATTAAAATGGTTGAGACTAAAAAGAAGTTTGTGTGCAGATTCTGCACGTCTGGTAGTCTGTAATAAACACAAGGGGGCACAGATCACCTTAAGTGGAGAGTGACACAAAATCAGATACGTATGTCTTCTGCACCGTAGAGGAAAATCAACCCAAGTGGAACTGAGAGACAGGCTAGACTACACGTCTGGTAGTGGTGACTTGGACTGTGGAGGTAAAAATGGAAATGTAGATGCTTGAGGTGTATTTCGGATGTGTGAAGTATGTGTGAGACTTTCCAAATTTCTGTGATTATGAGTGTAAAGTGGGAAATAACCTAAATATCTTAATAAACCCAACCTAAATAATCACGATGTATGAGATTAAATACATTAAAGGGGTTGTGGTAGATCTGTATATGTTAAGATGACAAGATCTCCAGGATATTGTGTTCATTGGAAAAAAGAATATCTCAGAATAGACGTAGTATTGCCTTATTTATTTAAGAAAAATAGAAAACAAAATGGGGCGCCTGGGTGGCTCAGTCAGTTAAGTGGCCGACTCTTGATTTCAGTTCAGGTCTTGATATCATGGTTCTTGGGATCGAGCCCCATGCTGGGTTCTGCGCTGATGGTGCAGAGCCTGCTTGGGATTCTGTCTCTCTGTTCCTCCTTTCGTTCATGCAAACATGCTCTCAAAATAAATAAACATTAAAAAATAGAAAAAAATCAATCTATGTATATATGTATACATAAGGATGTATCTAGAAAAGAATTAAACAATAACTATTTCTGGAGAGATGACTGGGAGTATGATTGCACATTTGCTCTGTATCCCTTGGTCATATCTAAATTGCTCTTACAACAAAATTTCGTTTTTATGCTTCATATGTTATATAAAAATCTAGAGTATGCTGTCCAAAAAAAGAATTACCTTGGCAGATAATATTCCTAATTTAAGGTTAAATAGAACATCTAAATCATAAATCTACTAATTCAGTGATGAGAGCCTAGATCTTCTGAAAGGGTTTTAGTACCTCCAATATTTAGAAGTTGTATTACCTCAATGATACTTGCTAAATTGATCTAGTGTTCTAGAAATTTGACTATTTCTTTTTCTTTTTTCTTTTTTAAGTTTATTTATTTATTTTAAGAGAGTGTATATGTGAACAGGGGAGGGGCAGAGGGAGAGGGAGAAAATCCCAAGCTGGCTCCATCTTGTCAGTGTGGAGCCTGACATGGGGCTCAAACTCACAAACCGTGAGGTCAAAATCAACAGTCAGGTGCTTAACCCACTGAGCCACTCAGGTGTCCCTGGAAATTTGAATTTTTCTGCACCTCCAGTTTCCTATCCTTCTATTTGGACATTAGGTTTAAAAATGAAAACATTTACCAAACTCCCTTACTACTAAGGATTTGAGTATGGATTAAGCTCTTCAAGTTGGAAGCACTCATGTGAGATTTGAGAAGAAAAATTAACGGCATTTTCCCATGGCAGTGAAGTGTGGGATTGGAGGTGGGGTAAGTGTGACTGAAAGATGTGAGTCTTGGCAATGGCTAGACAGTCTACTGACACAGACCCAGCTTCATGGTTGGGTGGCAGCAGTAGTTTCAGACTCTGGATCTCAGCAATACTGGCATGATTTTTAAGCCAATAGTACACCAGCATGACTTCTGCTCCTTCAGCCACTCTTTCCCCTCAATGACTTTACAAGCATCGAGTTTCCTGTATTAAATCCCTTTCTGCTTGACATACTTAGGCTAATTTCCTGTTCAGGCACTGAAACCTGATTAATACACCCACTTTCTCCATATGGCCTTGTGTTGTCAGATAACTTCACTGGGAGCTACAGAAAAATTCAGTCACCTAGAAACCCCCACACACCTTTTGTTAGATATCCTCTTCCCCAGATGTTTGCACCACCTAGGAGGAGCAATTGTCCAATGGCAAAAATTAAATATTCAGGATTATACTTTGTGCTGTTGTCTCTCATCATCAGTTACCTACCCCTATTAAACCATTGCCTTCAGTATAAACACTTTATCTAGTTCTCTAATCTTAAGCATAGACAGACAGACACACACACACACACACACACACACACACACATCTTTGCTTCAACATCTCTGTCATTTACTGCCCCAGAACTCTAATCTCCTGTGTTGAAACTTTCTTGAAATGTTTGCCTATACTTACTGTTTCCACTTTGTCATCTTCCTTGGACCCTACAATCCACTTCAGTTAATGGTACGACTATGTACCCATTTTCAGCCCCCAACCCTGAAAGTCATGTTTACTCCTGTCTTCCCCTTTTCTGTCACATCTACTTTTTCAGCAGTATATCATAGCCTTGTTCATTTCTCTCCATCTCCATTGTCACATGAATGCTCACCTGGACAACTACAATGTCTCTTACCAATTCTTCCTCATTTCATTCTTTGCTCCTTCTGCAACCCATTCTCAATAAAATAATCAGAAAAATCTTTTGAAAATGTGCATTAAACCATTTATTGCCATAATTAAAATGTTTCTATAGTTTCTTTTAACACTAGGGTCTGAATTCCCTAACCTTGTTTCCACAGCACAGTGTAGTATGATCCTGCCATCTTTACCCTCACGTAATTCTCTCACCTCTTCATTGCATGCCATACACACTGGCTTTCCTTCTGTTGCTTTAAAACCAAGCTTCTCCTAGTCATGTCATTCTCTGTGCTTGGAATACTCTTCACCGTATTCTCCACTTGGCTCATTCCTTGTCCTCTATCAGGTTTCTGGCCTAATGGCACCTTTCTCCTAGACCATTCTATCTAAATTAGAAATGCGATGAACAAACCTGTTTATTTCCATTATAGCACTGACTAATTTGAATTTTAATTTTATTGTTGTCCTCTCACAATAAACTAATTGAAAACAGGGATCTTAACTGTCTTTTTTCCCTTCTTTATCCTCAGAACCTGGCAGAGTATCTGGGACATAGGTTGTGTTCAAAAAATATTTGTTGAAAAATATAAATCACATCTTCTGATATCCAGAGCAAACAAATTTGTTCCTTTCACCAAGATAAACAATAGATGAACCTGAATAACTCAATTGTAATTCATGAATTTTAATTACTTTCCTCCTTCCCTTGTGTCTCCATTGTGTATTGGTTTTCTTCAGTAATGGGTATTCTGTTTTCAATATTAAATTTAAAGTATCCCTTGTATTAATTTAAAAAAGAAATGCTACTTCATCTTCCTTATAGCTATTGTTAATCTGTTTATGTTGTTATTACTGGTAATGTTTTCTTAGATCCCTCATCTGGTACAGTATCCTAATTTCAGAATTATTGTCTTGCCTGTGAAATATTCTCTAGTGAAGAAACACACAAGTCAGGAGACTTGATTTTAAATTCTAACTGGGTGATTTGGGGATAAATAATATAAGCTTTGGCTCAATTTCCTCATGTGTTGAATTCAAGGTTGAATTGGAAGATCCCCAAGGTCTCTTCCACTTGAATTGTTCTAGAATGTTAAGATAGAGTGGAGAATGAGATTGCTGCATGACAAATAGGAGCTGAAACTGAGCAGACATCAAAAAAGGTGATGAAATATAAATAACCAGCAAGACATTTTAGTAATAGCCCAACCTCTTCTAAGTCATCTAATAATATCTTGTATTTTATCATCCTGGATTACATTGTGGTTTAGAATATTGCAATACTCAAATGCTAAGGTAGGTCATCACCATCGGCCCCAACAAGAGTAATAGCATTACATAGCGCCTTTCATCTCAGGCTCTCAAGTCACTTGGTAAACATCAATTAAATTTCAAAACTTCCCTATGCTAGTATTACTGTACCCATTTAACAGATGGAAAAGTGAACCATATTCTTGTTCAAACCACAAACCAAAGCTTTCTCATTTTAAATCAGTAGACTTCCTTAAGTTAATAATTAATATGCTAGCAGAGACCTGGGGTTGAATTTAATGAATGAGAATTTCTATATATGGTATCACCATGCCTGTGGGTTTATGGAACTATGTGTGGTGTCTGTGAATGTGTGTGGGTGTATATATGGAGTATGAGTGGTTATGATTATAAGTATGTATAGTCTGTGGGAAAAACTAGTGCATGTGAGTGTGTGCCTGCATAAATATAAAGTTGTGTGCTCTGCAGACACTCAAACTTTTGATTTCTAATTAAAAAAAAATTCTCTGCTGCATTTAATACTTCTGGCATTCTCTTCACCATCATCCATGCCCTTTTTCTGATGTTTATTTCATTTCTCTACAATTTGTTCTTTCTCTGCCAATCCATGCTCAGAGTTCTGCTCTCTAATTTTTATTTTCACCACCATGAGACCTCTGGTGCTCTTACCATGGTCTCATTGATTCTCTGCATGTTACTATTACTCAAATCTATTCCCATGGTTTGACTCTCTTCCCCGGTGTCTTCACTGACCATAGATATCTCTCTAAGATGTCCTACCATTATCTTAAACCCAGGGTATCTGAGAACACATTCATCAGTTTACTCACCCTCACTCCCCTGCAACTAAACCTCTTCTTACTCATGTTAGAGGTGACCAACTATCCAGACACCCAACACAGAAATCCAGAATTCACCCTCCATTTCTCCATTCCTCTCACCCTCTACATTCAAACAATTAGCAAGTCCTGCTTGCTAAGTGACTTTCTGTTTGCAACTTCTTCAGTCTGTTGATTCCTCCTAATACCCCTTCCATATCCTTTGAATAGGCCACCGTTATCTGCTGCCTATATGGTGATACAGGTCTTCAAATACATTCTCTAGTCTGATGTCAGAGTGACTTTCATAAGACAATAAACTGATCATGTCTCTCCTGATTAAAGCCCTTCAATGCCCTATCTCCATCACCATTAGAATCACGTCTAGTCCTTCACACGATTTTCAGGGTCTTGCATGCTCTGACCCTTGCAGACTGCATCACGATCACCATTTGCTCTTTCTCTTTTTAAATTCTATCAACCATAATGATATCTTTCACTCTCTCCTGTATGCATGCATGTATGTGTAGATTATATTTGAATATATATTACATACGAATACATATATTCACATTCAATTTCTTCAATGTGCATTTTTTCTTTACTCTGGTTTTTCTACATCTCCTCTTCTCTGTGTTTGGCTAATCCCTACTTCTCCTTCAGGTGTCAGCTCAAAAATCACTTTCCCTAGCAAAGCTTGCCTTGGTTTTCAAGGCCACTATGTGCTCTTAGAACTCACTATGTATCACTTATCACATAGTATCTTTATTACCTTTGTTTGTGTGATTTTTCCCCTAGATTTTGAATTTGGGGAAGCAGAATATGGGCCAGATACATATTGATCTAAATAAACTATAGTACTATAAATAATCCAGGAGCAGTGGGGCACTCAGTGTAAATAGTGTATGTTAGTAGAAAAGTACTTATTATCTCATTAAATTGTCTACTACATGCCAGGTGTGAATGTAATGAGACTGATTTCGTGTGTGGTTTATGAAAATAATCTTGGATTTGTAGTCCTATTCATCAGCATACCCAGGCAGGAGAGTTTTCTGCCCTAGTTGTGTGTATCTCTTCATACAAGTTGAGAAATTCTTGGGACTGTGGGGACCATGTACAGGTATAAGCCTACAAATCCCTACCCAAGCAAATGCTTATTCCTCGGATCCATCTTTTTGAGGACTAAAGTAGGCCACCTGCAGGTCGGAAAAGTTACCAGAGGGCAAATATTTGAGGGAGATGAGGATTGAGCATTGATGTGAGGGTAGGGCTTCCCTTCCAAATTCATGCCAAGGTAACTCATGGTGCTGGCCAGGGTAAGAAGAGAAAGAGGAGGCAAGTGGGGAGAGGTGCCAGAGATGAAAGTGAGCTGTGGATCTCCAAGTCGGCCTGTGGGCTCTAGGAAATTTGTATCTGGCTGTCCAGGTTGGTATGAAGTATATTTGTCAAGGTGGGAAAACATATTTTGCTTAATAGTTTGTCAACTTGACTTACAGCCTTTAACTGTTTAAACGTATGGCATGTGTCTAGTTATACTTTTGTACAAATCCACAATTGTTAGGGACTAGCCTGCTATTTTTAAAAAGCTATTTTCTAGAAGATTTTTGAGTTTTGTAGCAGAATGTAAAACTTAAAGCATCCCTTAATTTCTTGATAACTGTCAGTAATACTTTATACCAATAGTAAAATATATTTCAGTTACACCTCAACTGAAATCATGGTTTTCATCATAACACAGAAAACCTATAAATATTGCATAGGTTTTACCTATCCTTTTGACATAATGGCAATGAAAGTGCTTCAGCACAGTCCCTGATGCTAATGTTCATGAAAGGGAAGAGACTAATTTAGATCACGTCTTGTTTGTGTATGTGCATGGTTTTCTGTTTTTTGTTTTTGTTTTTGTTTTTGGTACCTCTCTTTTTATCTTATTTTTGTAAAATTCTATTTATTTGTTTATTTTTTTAGAGAGGGAGAGGGAGAGAGCAAGCGAGCCTATGTGTGAGTGGGAAGGGGTAGAGGGGGAGAGAGAGAGAGTCTTAAGCAGGCTTCAGGCTCAGCATGGAGCCAGACATGGACCTTGATCCCATGACCCTGGGATCATGACCTGAGCTGAAATCAAGAGTTGGATGCTCAACTACCTGAGCCACCCAGGTGCTCCAGTACCTCTCTTTTTATAGAATTGCCATGTTTCAGCAGCTTCTCATTATCTCAAAACTCCCTTCTTGGTAAAAGGAAGCCAGTGTTACTATTATTGCAGCTTTATTTTGCTGTAAGAATGTTCTATATGTTAGACAATATGCATTTTTATAATTTAGTGGATACTGAGTAAGCACTTTGCAAATATTAACTAATTTAGGCCTTACAGCACTTTGAGATAAGAATCATTATTATCCCAATTCTACAAAAGAGAAAACATGGGCAAAAAGAAGTTGAGCAACTTGCTCAAAGTCACTAACACATATCTAACAAATAGGCAACAAAGGACACAAATGCAGGCAGTCTAGTCCAGTGTGACCCCCAAACACTACTCTGATGCTGCTCAGAAGAGTGTTTCCTTCTTTTTTTTTCTTTCAGTTTTATTGAGTGTTTACTTCTTAAGGGCATGGATCATGGGCTTTTTATTTTTAAACTAAAAGCATAAAATTTTAACAATTAGCTGTCATTAAAGGAGCAATTACTGAGTCTGACTTGACAGCTTATTGGAGCTTAAATTTGAAATTATATAATTTAGATTTTTGAAAACTTTTATTATACTGCATACAACTTTGCATGAATGTTATGCTTTATATCTAAGATGCAATGTATTTCAATCAAGAAAGAGAACATGCCACCATATTGTTTTATTTTTGGAGGCAGGGTACCAGTTGTGTTACATTTGAAATAATTCATAATAATAATACATCCGTACTTATAGGTTTCATTTCTTAACTTGCCATTATCGGGGGACATGATGTTTTTAGATATTTACAGATAGAAGCAGTCACCAGCCCAGGCAACTGAAGCTTATATCTCCAATATAAATGAATGAATTAATGTCAATGCCATTAATAAAACAAGTCTGTTCAGCTGAAAGAAACAAATCTGAGTGGAACAAGTAATATTGACATGCTTATTTCATAATATATGTGCACATTTCTGCTAGAAATTGGGGTAGTGCAAGCTTATACTTAAGACAACTACATGTGCTGTGAATTGCAGAATTTCCATTTTAGCCATCTACATAACAATAATTACTGCACATTCCTATAAAGATTTAAAATACATGTTATACAACTCTTGAAAATAATTGATTCTCAAGGAATAATCTGTAAGGATATGTAACAGTCATTCACCTACTTGATTATGTAAAAAAATCCATTTCACATTATATGACCTTATTTTGCAAGCCAATAGCTAAAGAAAATATGTTATGAATTTCCAATACAATATAAATAGAATGTCATAATCTATAGAGTAAGAACTGTTCTTGAATGTTAAGAAGGTGTCCATATTTTCTCTCAATATAAACACAGAAGAATATTATTTGGCCTAGATCAGTTCCTTTTATATAAATTAGACTGGAAAATTGCATCAGCTTTATTTAGAAATATCCACAAGAGAGATACTCTGATTATTGAGGTCATTGCTGTGACCACAGTAGTGACTTAAAAATCAGTCTCACAGTTAGGAGGTTTATTATGGAAAGTAATTAAACTTAGCCAAATTTAGGAGAAATTATAGATAAAGGCTAAAAATTTTTGTGTTTCTGAAATCAGTACCTAAAAGATAAAAAGCAAAGTACATTTTCATTACAAAGGTCTTTCATCAGTATAAATATTAAAGTGGCGTTACTTTTCCCATGAAATAGGATTATTTTTTTTTTCAGCATTTAGACAAAGCTTATGTTTAGCCCACCTCTGCTTGGACAGAATAGAACATAGTTAATTTAAATACAAGTTGCACTGGTTATACACACACATGCACACACACACATACACACCCCTTCATATACATATACATATACATATACATATACATATACATATACATATACATATGATGAAATTCCCCAAGCTCACCCTTCTATTTTCAATTTTAATTAGGATGCTAAGAGATTATTTTTAAAAGGTACATTTAGAACAATTGTTCCCAGGTACTTGAATTTCAGTAAAGTAATATCCCACCTCCAATATATATATATATGTTTATGTAATTTATAATATATGTAATCTGTGGACTGGCATAGAGCTGCCATCTTCTAATTTTGCTAACCAAACCATTCAAAACAAAACTCAAAAATCAAATGTTCTATTATACTATCACTAGCATTTCATTGCTGATCATGGGACATGAAACATTAGTAAGAAGCACATAATCTAAGAATATTGGATACTTCTTATAAAAAGAGAAACACTGATGACTTTATTCCATTTTCTACCCAAAATCACAAAGATTTTTGTGTCCTTCTCTGGTTTCATGAATTGAAAAATAGTATTTAATTCCCTACTTTAAGCGAAATACTTTTATTAATTCTCCTTTTCCTTCTCTTTCTCCTCCTACTCCTTCTTCTCCCTCCTTTATTCATTTATTAATTCATTCAATTTACAAGTAGAACATCTCTTATGTGTCAGGTTGTTTTGTAGGCACCAGGGATTTACAGCGAATGAGAGAGAAATTCCTGTCCTCATAGACCTTACCTTGATGAGATCTATTAGAAAAGCATGTTGATTCTACCACCATTACATATATTCCCAATATGGCTCCTATTCTATTTCTGCTGTCACTATCATCTCCTGCACGGTTCCTAACTTGTCTTCAGGATTCTATTATACAGCCACACCTTGGTCGAAGTCTAGCATTCTCAGTGTAGTCAGAGAGGTCTGGTCAGACTTGAATCAGTCTCTCCCATTCTTAACTACCACCCCCTCCCCAATCCATGAATCCTCATAACATGTAGCCTTTCCACCTTATTGCAGCACCAAAGTCAGTCTGGCCCCTCCTACCTCTTCTAACATTTATTCTCTAATTCAACCACGCTGGCTCCCTTTCTGCTTTTCTTACATTTCACAATGACTCCTATTTTAGGGCTTTACATTAGCTCTGCTCTTGCCTTTCTCCCAGCTCTGTAAGAAACAAAATATTCCTACTAAAGTGCTGTAGAGAAATAATGATCTTACATAAAAAGAGGTGGTCTGGGACTGCTTATTCCAATGTCTCATTAGGGGTACTCTTTGGAACTTACATTCTGGTGGAGAAGGAAAGATAATGAGTAAAATACACAGTGTACAAAATGGTAATAGTCTTATGGGGACAAATGAATCAAGACTGGGGGATAGAATAGAGGTGTGTGTTCAGCTTTAAAACGGTGACACAGGAATTGCTCAATAAATCTTAGAGTTGTCATTACTCTGTTCTCCTATCATTGTTGCTGAATAGAAAAATGGAAAGATGTCACAGATTTGTATTTGTCCTAAGTAGTAATGTCACTTTCCTAAGTATTGTAATAGGTAGTTGTAATGAAGTTGGGGATGAAAAGATACATAATATATTGGGGGGATAGATCTCCCATGCATTCCTCCACCATTTTATGTCAACAATGCCAAGAAGTTGCCTGAGGTCATGAGCATTTCATTTCACTTTGAGAGAGCCACTCTTCTTATTCTTCTACTTTATTTCCTGCTTACTTATCATTGCCATCGTTGAGTAGTACTCAAAAGTAAAGAAAATGTTTAAAATGTGAGGCAAAAAACAAACAAAACCAAATTTGAGTTAGCCCTAAAGGAATTTACTTTTTGATGCACAAGAATTCACTATCAAAAAGTGCATCTCATTGTGAACCAGTTTACAAAATATAGAATAAATATTAAAATGAGATAATTGTATAGAGGAATCGTACAGGGAATTTCTTTTAAGATATTTTCTCTCCTAACATGACACAGAGTTTTCATATAAAAATCATGTTTGCCCATAAGTTCTCAAGAATATAATCAGTTGCATAAACTATAATCTTAGGTAAACTTTTAAAGATTATTTCATAGAATTGCTGTTGAATCCCTTTGTGTCTACAAACAAGAAGTCAGTGCACATATCATTTCATTTGTATTTGATATTACACAAGATGTATCAAGGGTGAATGTTTTTCACATTTCTGAAGTAGCACAGCCAGTTTTGAGAGTTATTAAAGATTTGAATTTTCCAAAAATTTTCTCCCTCTAGCCTCCCCATATCCTGATTAATCATTTATTAACAATAACTGTTGTGCTATGTATTTTCAGTGTCGTATATTTGCATGTAAGTTTATTTCTAAGCCTTGGAACTATTCAATGGCAATGAAATGTGCTTTTGTGTTTTTAAAGAATTTGTCTGGAAATAGTTTTTAAAATCTACTATGATGTGCTTATTTATTTATTTATTTATTTTTACAACTTTATTTTTATGTAATCTTCACACCTATGCTCGAACTTACAGCTTTGAGATCAAGAGTCATATGCTCCACTGACTGAGCCAGCCAGGCACCCCTGTGATATGATCATTTAAAAGTATAAATAAAAATATGAGATTTCTCTTGTTCTTGAACCTCCTTTTCCTTTCCTACTCTTACTACTTTATGTTAATGCAAATTTAAAAACGTGTGGCTCTGTTAAAAATATCACTGAAGAAGGATTTAAAGCAATTGGAATCAATGAGAATAATAATAATAAAAAATACCCATTCACTTAATCTTGGACACAGGTCTTAATTCGTACACCACTTGCTATTTTCCTTCAGATAATATATTTTCTTCCTGTCCTTTTCTATAAAGATTTGCATTCAAAGAAACCTTTAGTTATTTGAGTAGATGCCTTTTTAATTTCTTTTGTTCTCTCAGATTGCTGCTGCTTTCACTACTGGTTTCCCAACTTCTCTTTTTGATGCCACATTTTAAAGTTCCAGTTGGCTTGCTTACCTGTAATAATAAGGAAGAGGGATGTTTTAGATTATGGTTTGCATTGTGAGGATATCCCTGGATCATTGCACACTGGATTTAATATGAAAACTGTATTTGGAGTCATATGATTTGCAGAAATAACAAGCCTAAATGCTTCTCTTTCTAATGGTAATTAGTTTTCAACCCAGACAGTCTGGATAGCTATATATTTACTACCTTGTAAAGGACTATCATAACAAGCCCTTAAGCATTATTTGAAAATTAATAAACTAAAGTAGGAGGAAACCCTTTACTTTCCCATAGCAACATGAACTGAGTTATATTATTTTATTGCAAAATTTCACTTTTCAATTATAGGTTTACTAAATTAAGAGGCTTGAAAAGCATAAAAACAATTAGTTTCTTAACACTGCAGATGACTAATGCAATGAGTCCATTTTACTGTATGGAAACAGGTTTTTGGTGTTTTTTTTTTAAGAAAATTTTTTCCTTGAATCGCCTGAGAATAAACCTTGATTCACAAACAAATCTTGTTTCTATTACATTAATAGAATATATTACATAAGTGGAGTTTTCTAAATTAGGTAAAAATAGATCTTACACAACAATCTTACTCTTTACTTATTTTCACATTTATGTTTTTATTGTTTTAATTGAAATTTGCAAGTAGAGAAATTTAGTTGTTAAAAATCTGCAAATATACAAGAGATTCTGTAGTCTGGAATTGAGCTAAATAACAATTGCCATTAGTGATTATGTTAGATTTAAGAGATAAGATTGTGTATAAATTGGGTTAATTATGTAGAAGAGAATGTGAAGAACAAAAAAACTACTTAACCTAATTCTCACCATCAGAGTGAAGGTAGAGAGGCAGTGTTAATCAGCTCTGGCAGAGAGGAGTCATGTAATCCCTTTACTACCAGACCCCGTGCTGTGGCTCTGGGTCATCTGGAATGTAAATTCTTCTGGGTCTGATGTCTGACTGTGTGAATGGTGTGTGTGTGTGTGTGTGTGTGTGTGTGTGTGTGTGTGTGTGTGTGTGTGTGTGTCAGAGCCTGAAGAAAGAGCAAGGATTAAATTCTACAGAGACAAGTTGGAAAGCATAAAGAGCAGAATAAGTAATTTTTTCTTCCACTCTTGACCTCCCACTCCAACTTTAAATGTACACATTTATTCTGTTGGTTTTTATGGCATAATGGTGAGAAGCAAATGCTTTACCACAAACAGCCAGGATTCGGATTCTGGCTTCAACGCTTCCCAGCTGCGTGATAATGATCAGGTCCCTTAACCTGTGTGTGACTCAGTCTCCTCATCTTCCAAATGAAAATGATCACTTAAGGATTACATGAGTTATTAAGCATGAGTTTCTTACAACAAAGCCTCATGCACACAAATCAGGATAGCAGGATCTATGGAAATGACATTGATTCTAAAGACGAAATTCTCATTCTGCCAGATTTTGTTTGCACCCTTTAAAGGACTTTTTTTTAAGTAGGCTTCACACCCAGTGCTGAGCCCAATGTGGGGCTTGAACTCATGACCCTGAGATTAAGACCTGAGCTGAGATCAAGAGTTGGATGCTGAACTGACTGAGGTGCCCAGTGATCCCTCTTTAAAGGATTTTTTAAATACTTAATTTCCTAAGTCAGTAAGTCATTTAGCTCTAATGAAGTGGAGAGGACATAAATTGAAAAAACAGGACACCTGAGTGTCTCAGTCGGTTAAGGGCCCAACTCTTGATTTCAGCTCAGGTAATCATCTCATGGTTCGGGAGTTCCAGCCCCTCATTGGGCTCTGCACTGACAGCACAGAGCCTGCTTGGGATTCTCTCTCTCTTCCTCT